>NC_142803.1:5224419-5306077 GCF_049724085.1 Artemia sp. Qi Xiang Cuo
CCTTAATTAAACCACTTAAACCTTAATTAAACCACTGTATAAGAAAGGTGATAAGAGTAAGTGTGGTAGCTATCAAGGCATTAGCCTGGTCTCTGTATGCAGCAAATTACTTAGTAATATGATACTTATTCGAGCAGGAAGGGTGTGTGAAAGCACAGGATGGCTGGCCCCCAACCCCCCATTACACTTCCTGGCTGAAGGGCATGAAACGGGAATCAGCACCGCCGGTTTGGACCTTAGGGGTCTAGTGCCGTCATGCTTACTTACTTACTTATTCGACTGAGAGATGATGTGAGACATGCTTTTAAGAGAAGAAAAAGTGCAGTTTTGGAAACGGTAGAGGATGTATCGACCAAATTTTCAGTCTTAGGTTAATAATTGAGAAAGTCATGAGGCTGTCAAACACCTTTGGTCTTCAGTTTGGCAAGATTATGGAGCAAGCATCCGATTCTGTTGATGGAAGGGTTTTCAGCAAAGATTTTATCCCTGTATGGTTTACTGAGACAAATACATTAAAGTGATTAGTGCTATGTACGAGAGTAACACTGCTGCGGTTAAGGTAGGAAATGAGGTTAGCAGCTGAGTTTCAAATTAAATCGGGAGTTAAGCAGGGTAGTGTTCTATCCCCCTTTACATGGATCACGTTGATGGACTTTGTCTTAAGGAGCATAGGAAAGGCAATGGGAGACCACGGAATCAAGTGGGGAGGATAAACTCTCCTGGACTTTGATGGATTTTGTCTTAAAAAGCACAGGAAGAAGGCAATGGGAGACATCGGAATCGGAATGAGGGAGGAAAAACTCTCGTGGACTTATGTTATGCTGATGATTTCAAGCATCCTAGCTTTAATATGTGAATTAACTGTTAGATGTTTTGATAGTTCAGGGGATTAGAATAGGTTTGAAGGGAAATGTTAAGAAGACTAGGTCACTAAGGCTAGGAAAGGGTGAAGATGAAAAGGTGACGGTGGGTAACGAAAAGATTGATCAGGTGGACGGCTTCACTTACCTTGGTAGTATCGTTAGTACAGAAGGTGGGAGCAGGGAGATGTTAAAAGTAGAATAGACAAGGGACAGGGGTAATTTTCACAGTTAAAAAAGATTGTAGTCATATGAAGATAAGTCTGCAACCCAAGATTAATATTGAAAGCTACAGTGATGACAGTGGTCAAATATGGCTCTGAAGCCTTGGAGCTCCGAAAAGTGGATGAATATTTGCTACATGTTTTCCAGAGAAATTGCCTATGGATTGTTCTGGATACCCGGCTGACTGACTTACTGCATTTCAAACAGAAGAATGTATGAAAAGTAAGAAAAATAAGGATGTAAGGATAAGAAAGTAAGGATGTAAGAAAAATAAACCCAAAAATACTCCTGAGAATCTTATAGGCCCATAATGATTACTCCTGTAACGGGGAAAATAACCAAGAAAATGATCTATTATCGACTCCTCTGGTCTGTTGAAAAAAATAATGTGATCACTCACACTCAAAAGGGTTTCTGGACACACCACGCCTCAAAAGATGCTTTTATCTTTTTAAAAAATAAAATAAATGTATAATTCTAAAAAAAATAATGTCTAGTGGCAGCTTTCCTAAATTTTGAAGGGACATACGAGAATGTGAACCACCAAATCTTCTCAAATAACCTTGCAAACCTTGGACTACCCCCCCAAGCGCGTATGCCTTACAATATCGTTTATAGAACTGTAAAGTTTCATTGTTTGTGTAGGTGAACCTTCATCTCCTCAAAAGACAATAACCACAAGACTTCCACAGGGATCAGTCCTTAGCTGCCTCCTCTTAGTCTTAGACCTATGGGACATGAATCTCCCCCCCACAAATCTAAAAGATGCTTATGATCTGGTGCTATGGTCATCTGGCAACACCTTTGAGATTGCACTGTCAAAGCTGCATCAGTCAATTTTTCAATGTGAAAAATTCTATCAGCATTCAGATTTACCCATTACACCTACGAAGTCAAAAATAATCCAATTTCAACGAAAGCAAAACCATGTTAATGCAAGACTAACTCTAAATGGAACATCTATTTCAGAAGATTATCACATTAACTACCCAGGTCTCATTCTTGACCAGAAACTTAATTTCAATCTTCAAATTTCAAACACAATAAAAAAATGCTTTAGAAAAACAAGTATACTAAAAAGACTTCCTTCCACACCCTGGAGCTGTAAGGAGAAAATCTAACTCCAGTCTTATAAACCACATATAAGCCCCCACATTGACTATGGGCTCACCGTCTATGGTGTATGTGCAAAGACCCAGATGCAAAAAATTGAAACACTATAAAATAAAGTAATACGTCTCATGTTTGGTCTTAGAATCCCACAAACTGCTAGTTTTTGCTTAGAAAGAGGATTAAGAACAATCAGGGAAAGACGTAGCTTTCTCTTGTTAATACATCTTACAACAATTGAGTCAAATAGCTTACACACTCTACATAATTGGTTAAGAAATCCAGCCATGTATAGAGGCATTCCAGATGAGTATGCCAATATTCAAAAGAAGTTCCCTGTCCCTGCTAAGTCGATTACTCCCACTTTTCCCGCTTGCTTTCCGTGAAATCTTTCAATCCCCATAATAAATGCCAATTTCTGTAACTGAACCTAAGATTTAACCCTCATCGCGGTCGTCCAGAAAACGTTTGCCGAAATTCGTACAGCTGTTTATTAGAACCATTCCCAAATCTATTTTGATGGGTACCAAATGAATGAAAAGTTAGCAAGTAGTGCTTTCCTTTGTAATCTGAAAATTGCAATGGGTGAGAGATTGTATAATAATGTACCTATAATGTCTGCAAGTTAAATGCTATAATCATGGCATTAGAACACATTAAGGAAAACCAACTTTTGATTGCTAATTCTAATAATATTATAGTTTTTCCCGACTCTTTATGAAGCTTTGAGTTTCTGTCTTCAGCTTCTCAGTATAAGTTGGATATTGACACTTATCATTGTCATAGTATTATAGATAATCTTGCTTCAAGTGGCATAAGAACTTATCTTCAGTATATTCCTAGCCACTCTGGTATAAGTGGTAATCATCAGGTTGATGAAATAGCAGAAAATGCTATAAATATCGACCAGCCAAGTAGGAGACCAATCCCCATTAGAGATATTTATCGATGTAGACTATCAGATACTATGTTTAGTAAAAATAATCCTATCTTTTCCCCCTTTACCAATTAGTATTTTTCAAAAATTTATCATAGAATTCGTTCTGGAACAAATGGACAAATTTTTTTTGCATTCTCGTACCAGTTCCCTAATGCAAATGGTTCAGTTCCCCTGTCCCCTCTCTGCAGGCATTGTAATATGAATAATAAAATAATTGACCACTGTCTATTTGAATGTAAAATGCTGACGTCTGCCTAACAGACCTCGCTTTGTAAACAGTCAAATTGCTTCAAACACAAAAAAATCTTAGTATCAGCCTAGAGTCTAGTCAACTGTACCTGCATACAGAGCACAGAAATCGGAATATATTACCATATTTTTGAGCTCCTTGAGTTGAAAGATGTACTGAAAGATATCTTAGAATATCTGACAAGTAAAAGACAACCAAGCCAGTACCTCTGTAGGCCACAGGGTAGAGTCAAAGGAAAAGGGCTAAATAGTATCGACTGAAAATTCCGCCTGCTGTGAAATAGAAGAAGAAGAAGAAAAGTGTGGTTCAATTTCACTTTCTTGGGCTATCATAAGAGAAATGTTGAGATGGCTAGGCCACGTTCCATGGATGAAGGATGACAGATTTCCAAAGATTGTCCTTTTCGGCCAACCGTCTAGGGCTAGACAGAAAGCAGGTTGCCCACGGTTGGGGTGGGAGGATGTCATAAAGAAAGATTTAAAGGAAATGGAAACTTCCTAGGAGGGTGTAAAGAGGGAGGCTTTGAACAGATTGGGATGGAGGCGGAGTGTACGTAGCTGTGTTGGCCTCCGGTGGCTTGGTGCTGCGGTGATTTTTTAGTAGTAGCCCAGTAGTAGGTGTTAAACTTCACTGATAACACAGTCAAGAGAAATTTTGCAACATCTTTCCATAATGAACAACTTTTCACAAAACATGCCAGGAAGGTGCCAACAACCAACTCCTAATTCACTCAAGCAGTAAATTGCTCAAAGAAACACTCTAGATTCCCTGCTCCCCATTCTGTTGCAAAAACCAATTATTTCTTTTTGATATTAGAAAGGGCTGATGAAACGAGCAGAAATTAACATAATTGGTGCGCAAAACCCCTATGCCTTCCCAAGGTCAGAACAAAATTTGCACTTTACTGAAAAAATATAAATGTTTTTACTTTTATAACTTTAACAAATCAAATAATATTAAGATTTTTATTACTAAATGTCAGTATATGTATATTAAACTGACAATGCACGTTCATTTGCATTTTTTCAGTAAAGTGCAAATTTTGTTCTGATCTTGGTAAGGCATTGGGGTTTTGCGCACAACTTGTGTTAATTTCTGCTCGTTTTGAGTTTGACTCAGTTAATTATTGTAATTTCTGTTCGTTCTGGGTTTCAATTATTTATCGATGCTGATTTGTGGTAGTTTCACGCTCGGTAAATTATTTGATTTTGTTTTTGCTCATTTTTTGTTTAATGGGGTTCTTTACATTTCTTTGAAAAACTTATTTCGTGGAAAAATTTTTTTTTATTAATTTCTGTTCGTTTTATATTGACATAGTCTTTTCAGGGAAAAAGAAAACAATACTTTAAATCTTTTCTTTTTTTAAGACTTTATAGTTTGGCCTGCTATTTGTATGCTGGAGAAAAATTTTCAGCAATTTTTAACAACATACACCCTTTTAAAAATCTGGACACAAATAGTACTGTTTAATTTAGTTTCATACCTCCTCTAGTTGACCTGAAATGGAAAACTTGATACCATTCGCAAAAAAATCGGTTTACTTCCATTGAAGTTTTATTCCCATGTAAAAGAGATATTTGGATTTGAATATTATTTTAAACTAGGATTACCGGGGGAGACATTGAGGACTTGGTTTTGGGTCCGAGCGAATTGTCTGCCACTAAAAAATAGAAAAAGAGTATTTGAAAGAAATAGGGTGGCCCCAGATGCAAATGCGGATTACTCTTGCCCCAGATGTAACCTAGGTATTGTGGATGTGGCCCATATTCTCACCGAGTGCCAGAAAATTTCTATATTATGGTAAATTTTTTTTGTGGGTGGTACGTGTTATTTCCGGGGGATCCTTAAAACGACTGTAAAAAGGACAATCAGGCAGTTATGTAATTATGTAAATGAAGCGTTGACATCAATGAGTGAAACTTAATATTTATGTTATTTTTCTTGTAAAGTGTAATTAAGAATACTGCTCTGCATGGCCTGTTTTTTGGCTTATAATAAATTATTATTATTATTATCATACACCCTTTTAAAAATCTGGACACAAATAGTAGTGTTTAATTTAGTTTCGTACCTCCTCTAATTGACCTGAAATGGAAAACTTGATACCATTCGCAAAAAAATCTGTTTACTTTCTTATATAGCTTGGATACACTTACGCTATTTTGTTTTGGTTAAATTTTAAGAGCAGAATTGGGTGGGTTGGCGTGGGAGCGTGGGAGTGGAAGGGGGATTAGTTGCCCTCAAATCACTTTCGACTATGAAAAAGGGCATCAGCCCTTTCTATTTTCAATCGAATGAGCCCTTTTCGAAGTTCCCACGACAAGTCCTTCAATACGAAGTGCCCTGGTCTAAGCAACAACAACAACAATAATACACTATACCCACTTCGATCTTTACTATAAAAGTGTCAAGCCTTCCAGTCACTTTCGACTATTAAAAAGGGCACTAGGTCTTTCGATTTCCAATCGAATGAGCCCTTTTGGAAACGAATACCCTTTCTATAAACACCTTGTATGTCCCCAGGTTATAAATTACAGCCCTTTCCCTAAGGTCTGTTAGGGTGGTTGTCATCCTCTAAGACCGAATTTCCAGAACTTTCTATTACGTTAAACAACATGGCTATCTCAAAATTTTGATTGCATGTGTTTGGGGAAATCCTGGGCGTGAGAGGGGTGTTAGTCGCCTTCCAATCACTTTCGACTATTAAAAAGGGCACAAGCCACTCCAATATCCAATTGAATGAGCGCTTTTTGAAGTTTCTACGACAACTTCTTCGATACGACGTGTCCTGCTCTAAAGGAAAAAAATAACAAATAATATATTGTGCCAATATTGTTCTTATATGCCCCCAGGGCATAACTTAAAACCCTTGGGGTTGTGGTGGAGTGTCCTCCTCTTTACTTAGTCCCCGTTTCATGTCTCATTCTCGAGTGTCCCCGTTCTTTACTTAGGCAGCGCAATCCTGCTGCCTATGATTTATGCAACGACTTTCTATATAAACCTTATATGCCCCCAGGGCATAACTTACAACCCATGCACTGAGGGCTCTGAGGGGGGTCATCCTAAAAGACCCAAATTCCAGAACGTTCAACTACGTTGAACAAAATGGATATCTCAAAATTTTGATTGGACGTGTTTTGGAAAAGGGTGGGCGTGAGAGGGGCTTTAGTCGCTATCCAATCACTTTCAAATATTAAAAAAAGGCGGTAGCCCTTTCAATTTCCAATTGAATAAGCCCTTTTGAAGTTTCTACGACAACACTTTCAATAAAAACTCCATATGCCCCAAGGAATAACTTAGAACCCTAGCACTGAAGGTTGTGGGGGGAGGGGTTTTCATCCTTAAAGACCTAATTTACAAAGTTTTCAACTACGCTAATGAAATGGCTATCTAAAAATTTTGATTGGATGTGTTTGGGGAAAAGGTGGGCGTGAGAGGGGGGTTAGTTGCCCTCAAATCACTTTCGATGATTAAAAAGGGTACTATCCCTTTGAATTTCAAATCGAATGAGTCCTTTTTCAAATTTCTATGACAAAGATTTCAATTAAAACCTTATATGCCCCCAGGGCATGACTTATAATCCTTGCCCTGAGGGTTGTGGGGAGTGTCCTCCTCAAAAATATATTTTCTATCTGGAAATCAACTACGCTGAACAAAATGGCTATCCCAAAATTTGTATTGGATGTGTTTGGGGGAATGATGGGCTTTGGAGGGGGGGGGGGGCTAGTTGCCGTCCAATCACTTTTGATTATTAAAAAGGGCACTAGCCCTTTGAATTTCCAATCGAATGAGTTTTTTTTGTAGTTTCTAAGACAACGCCTTCTGTAAAAACATTATATGCCCCCTGGGCATAACTTAAAACCCTTGCCCTGAGGGCTGTGTCCTTCTCAAAAACATATTTTCTATCTGGAAGTCAACTACGCTGAACCAAATGGCTATCTCAAAATTTTCATTGGATGTGTTTGGGGAAATGATGGGCGTGGGGGGGCTAGTTGCCCTCCAATCACATTTGAATAATTAAAAGGGCACTAGCACTTTGAATTTCAAATCGAATGAGCCTTTTTTGAAGTTTATTCGACAACACCTTCTATAAAAACCTTATATGCCCCCAGGGCATAACTTAAAACACTTGCCCTGAGGGTTGTGGGGGAGTTTCCTCCTCAAAAACATATTTTCTATCTGGAAATCAGCTATGCTGAACAAAATGGCTATCTCTAAATTTTGATTGGATGTGTTTGGAGGAATGATAGGAATGGGGGGGGGGCTAGTTGCCCACAAATCACTTTCGACTATTAAAAAGGGCACTAGCCACTCCAATTTATAATCGGATGAGCCCTTTTCAAAGTTTCTACGACAACTCCTTCGATACGAATTATCCAGCAGAAGAAAAAAAAACTCATTGTGCCCATATCGTTCTTTACTTAGGCAGCGCTAGATTGCTGCCTATGATACTACAGACTCGCTTTAGAATTTGTATCACAACTTAAAGTTCTCCGTTTTATAGAGAGAAATAACTGGATTTCCAGTGTTCATCTTACGATTGATATGTTCTTCATTTCGAGTAATACTACGTGAGATCAAGATTTTGTCTGATAAATCAATCCATTATTTTATATGCTGTATAATGACTTTAAACTTATTATTTTTATACCTAAATTTTTAAGATAATTTTAATTGTGTACTGAAAGTTACTGATATTACAGCTCCTATAGGACTGTGAAAAGTGTTATAAATTAGTTTGTTGTTGTGATGCTACGTATGAACTTTTGGCTCCTAAATCTATATTCTTCATTTTTATACTTGGCTTTTGTGTTTTCAGTAAAGCACTAGTTTTCTGTAATCCTACAAACATAAGGAAGGATCACCAGTTGATTTATTTTGTACTAGTTTTATTGATATATGTTGGATAGGCTGTGAAGTAATAATTTTTGTTCGTCTTAAGTTTCAAGTTCACTCTTTACTTCCCTCTGAAAAACTGTGTTTTTTTTTTTAATTAATTTTCTCAGAGGGGAGTTTGAAACCTCAACAGTAGATTTCTCTGATAGGAAGAATTTAATCGTGCAGTTTTCAATAAATCCCTCGACTTTTGGGGGTTGTTTTCCTCCGTTTTGGAAAGTCTGGCAAATTTTTCCAGTTACAGACATCAAGTTGAAACCTTCAGGAATCTTTTTGCGGTATGGGGGGAGGTGTACTTTGACCTTCAACTTGGAGAACTAAGAAATCAAAAAGCCTTCACACATCCTGGCTATCAAACACCAAATTTGCAGGATCTCAAGAGCAGTTTGGGGAGTGGACTCGAAAATTAAAGGTGAAGAAAGAAGCAGGAGGGGTAGAACTTTAAACTTTGACTGGAGGATCACTTTTAAAATGTCGCATCTCTGGTAATTCAACAATCTTACGCTATAAGTTCCTTTGTCAATTAGAATCTGATCACATCTAGCTTTGAAGGCAAGTCAGAAGACACTATAGGATACGAGGTTATCAAAATAAATTTTCATCAATATCCCTTTATTTTCTTGGATTATCAAGCTTAAACTTCAAGGGAGGGTACAGAGGATGGAGGGAGGACTCAAGTATTTTTTCTCAAGTTCACCAAAACATTTTTGTTCTATAATATAGTACTTCTATACTATTCACTGTTAAATAGTTACTTAAATCAAAAGATCATATAAGTTACCTGATGATCTAAAAATCATAACCTGGTTAAGTAGCAATGTAGACTAAAAGAAGCCTTGTGTATCCAGGCTATCTAAATAGCACTTTTTTATTATCTCAAGAACAAACTGGAATCAGGATTCACTTGAAATTGCCGGGGGATGTTTTCGGGGGGCGGGAGGCAAATTGATCCTGACTTTTGACTTAAAAGGAGGGTCAGAGGTTAATCGTAGGAAAATTTGTGTCTAGGTTGTCAAAATAGCACAACCTTTACAAACAAGAAAAACACAAAATAAAAAGTGAAAAAAACGACTGAGACTTAAATTTCATCTTTCCAATTTGCTATAAAGTGAAATTTGGGGCCTGCCCCCCCCCAAACATTTTACAGGGGTATTTCTGCAGGGGAAAATATTCTAAAGGAAATTTTCCGGGGAGAAAGCCTACCACCGTGGAATTCATAAATTTCTTGACTATGTGGATTCCTACGCAACAAACAAGCCCGAAAATAATTTTGTCTACTGACCCCAGTAAGTGCCCGATTTCTTTTTTCTTCTTTACTTTTGGTTTACAGGGCGAACAGACAGTCGAGTTCTTTAGACTATCTTGGAAAAACTAGCAATTTCAAAATTTCGATCTATGTTCACCAGGGGTAGAAGGTCTGAAAATAAAAAGGTGGGTTTTTACCCTCTTCCCATCAATCATTTTCCCACATCCCTTTTAAGAAGTCCTGAAAGTTTCTACTCAATGCCCGCGGCTGTTCCATAGCTATTGCTGATAAACATTTTTCACAACCTCATGCAAAAAATATTTTTTTTGTATGTTAATCTCTTCAAAATTACTTGAAAGGAGTCACAATTAGAATTGGTCAAAATTGCAAGTAGATCTAGTCAATTAATGAGTAGTCGCAGTTGTTATAGAAGTAGCATTAGTAGTGGGCCTGAAAATTTCAAGTTGAAACCCTCAGCTATTCCTAAGGTATTGCAGATACACCTTTTTTATAATTCTTGTGTGTAAACAATCAAAAATTGCATATTTTAAATTACCAAATAATTTGTCCCAAACAGAGCTTGTTCTTTATTGTCAATATTTTACCAATTATCCCTACAGTAAAATTGGTAAAATATTACAATATTTTACCGATTATACCAATAATACCTCTTTACCTAATTACAATATTTACCAATTACCAATTATTTTCTAAATTTTACTCCTCCTTCCATATAATCAGGATGCACATAGTGTTTTTTTTATATAATTCAAAATACCCCTCAACACTCAGGGCCGGATCGACTAAGTGCAGGGCCCAATTGGAATTCTTTTTGCGCGGCCCTATCTATATATTAAATTTTTAAGTAAATTTCAAATCCAACTTAGATATATATATATATATATATATATATATATATATATATATATATATATATATATATATATATATATATATATATATATATATGTATATATATATATATATATATACATGTATACATATATATGCATATGCATGTATATATATGTACCTGCATTCATGTAACATTTAGCATAGCTGTTTGTGCCTCACATGTAACATTTAGCATAGCTGTTTGTGCCTCACATGTAACATTTAGCATAGCTGTTTGTGCCTCACATGTAACATTTAGCATAGCTGTTTGTGCCTCACATGTAACATTTAGCATAGCTGTTTGTGCCTCACATGTAACATTTAGCATAGCTGTTTGTGTTGTGTTACGACTGATCTAATAATTTAAAAGAACTGATAGGTGTTCTTTAACATCTCCATTTGGGTCAAAAAATACATCTGGCCACATGAATATGGTTAAAAATCACCTTCAGGGTCTGTTACGGGTATGCCGCTAAATTGTTTTTGTGATAAATTTATCCAGCTGTTTTGAAGCTTAAAACATTACGACTATTCTTGGTTCGATCATCACTTACGTTGAATGAAGCTAAAGCAAACGATGAGTTCCAATTTCGTATTTGTTTGTGGAACTCTTTAGAGAGCAAGTGATTTCCTATAACAGGCCAGACAAATTGATTAGGAAATTGTTGATTCAGGAATACAATTCGACCAAGCAGGCACCAGTCCCAAAGTAACTCATCTTTGTTGGCTACTTTTACAGCGGGATAACGGAGGACTCCACAGTGAATACATAAAGAGTTGAAGGGACCCAATGAATTGTAAACAACAATAGCGTTGTTTATGGAGTCTTTACAGGTTTTTACTGGGTTCTACACCACAGTTAGTTGGCACCGAAGATTGTGATGGGGCAGTTCTTCTAACATAATATTTTTTTTCTTATGCACTTTCATTTTTGACTCGATTTAATTCTCGCTATCCTTTAACAACACAGTTCTTTGTTCTTCGCTGTCATTTTCGACAGTTTCTGATATTCACTTTAGCGTGTCTGCTAACCATACAATTCTTTGTTCTTACCCTTCATTTTTGACACGTTCTTATTCCTGCTGTTGCTTGTAATTTTCGCTACTGATTATCTTCTAACTGTAAATTTCTTTGTTCTCGTGGTCATATATCTTCTAACCACACATTTTCATTTTAATTCGTTCTGATCCTCATTGTTGTGTCTTAATATTTTGTTTGTTCTTCACATCCATTTTTGAGTCGTTGTGATTCTCGCTGTCACTAATTTTTTAACTGTATATTTCTATGTTATTCAATTTCGGTTTTGACTTTTTCTAATTGTCGGTTTCGCTAATATTCTAACTTCATTTCGCTTTGATCTTTATTTTCGTTTATCATTGCTATGGACATTTTTCAGTGCCTTTTGTCTTAGTTGCTTGGATTGGTCTTGTCCTTTTTGACGGACTAGGCTGTTCGTTATCACCCGTCGTACATTTGCATTTCTCAGGTCGTTCTCTAAATCTTGTCTCATTTGATGGTCCAGTTTGTTCATTTTTGGCTTTGTCCTTTTTTGTCCAAGGTTTTGTCCTTTTTTCTTCTTTTTTGTGCTCATTTTGGGCTTGCCTTAATTTACGTTTGTGTCCCCGAGATATTCTGAAAATGCCTTTTTAAATTTACATCACCGAATATGGGCACGTGAATGTAAATACATCTAAATTTTTGTTCTGCAAATGCTTTTAAAACGGTTTTAAAATCTATTTTCCTTGTGTCCTCACTTTGAATCAACATAATTGCTATCAGATAGTCAAGATAGACTATCTAGTCTATCCTGACTATGGTTGATATAAGGTAGTTTTTTATTGGTTTAAGCCTGGAAAATGATCTCTCTCCAGAAGCAAAATTTACTGGAATTGTTAAGAACATTTCACAATTTCGAAAATCAATTTTCGTATACTGATCTATACGAATGATTTTGATGGCAGCACGGGGCCTGATTGGGCCCAATCGTCTTTTATCTGACCCTGTAAACATTCAGTGAAGTTTTGCATTTAGACCCTTCTGGTTGGAACATTTTTCTCTTTCCCAAAGATAAATCAAAGTTGTATTAAATAAGAAAAAAAAACTTTATTTTAACTGAAAGTAAGGAGCGAAATCAAAACTTAAAACGAACAGAAATTATTCCGTATATGAATGGGGCTGTCCCCTCTTCAATGCCTCGCTCTTTATGGTAGAGTTTAACCCTTTGTCAGAACTTTACTTTTTAAAACAATAACAACCTTAGCATAAAGAGTGAGGCGCTGAGAATAATCACATAAAAAAATTAATTGAAAATAATAATCACATAACATAACAAAATAACGTGTACTGATCTATACGAATAATTAAATATTAAAACTAAAATAAAATAATAACTGAAGTTATCATTTTTTAAAATGATAACTGGAAAATTATAACCTAAAACAGACATGAATACTACTCATAGGACTTTGGCTACCCCACCCCCTCGTAACCGTTAACTAAAGTAATAAAAATCTACTAAATTAAATCTTAAATACCTGAACCTTCCAGTAATTAGTATTATATATATATATATATATATATATATATATATATATATATATATATATATATATATATATATATATATATATATATATATATATATTATATACTATGAGCTTTTAGTTCATTTTCTGTAATTCTTTCCAGTCATCTTGATTATTGTAGTGATTTCAGTCTTTATTTTTCTTCGATATGTTGAAAACTGAAGAACACTGTTAAAAACACAAATAATTTTTGCTCATTTTGGACAAAAACTGCACAATTTTTGACCAAATTTTCGGAGGGTTCTCGGATTTTTTTTTCGAATGCCCATAAATTTAGTCTCAAAATTATGTTTAACTGTTAAATCTAATCGAAATAATAGTTACTTTTTCAGAATAAACTTTAAATTTTAGTTTTTTCTCACAAGACTCTTTTGGTACCTATGGGTAGTGTTTCATTTTTTATTGTTTTTCAAGTGCCATTGCGACAGTAACTGCATTAATGTGGTTTATTTTAAATTTCTCAAAACTCTTCTTATATTGCGTAAACTTTGCTTACATTTCTTATTAATTAAAAAAATTCCGCAAAATAAGTTTTTCAAAGAAAAGTAAAGGGTTACAGTAAATCAAAAATGGTTACATTAAACCAAAAAATACAAAAAGCCCTATATTAACCCTTGCTATTATTTCTGAAAGTTTTATTTATATCCAATAACAACTTTCGCTGGTTGTTATGCCAGAAACGTTCTGAACCACCCTGCCCCAGTACAAAGGTTGGGTCTTATTCATTTCAAAGATGCAACTTTTCAAAAGGGCAACTAGAACATTTTACTATGATGAATTCAAAACTGAGTTCAATTCAAAAATAAAAGAACATGGTTGCCAAAATTTTCCCCTTTTTTATTAAATGGAGCAACTCTTAGCCAGGCTCGCAAATTTCATTGGGTTCATTGGCTTAGGTTCACTTATTCAAAAACAGTTCTTGGTAACAGGTGCTTCCCCATCCTGGTAAATTCCCTAACAACACTCAAAACTCCTTCCCACCTCTTGTGCCCATAAGTATATGAATGTGATCTTTTATGCTACTTGGAGCATGGCATTGGCCAATTCTCGCCAAACTTCTGGATTAAGATTTCTGGCTTACAAGCGTGTAAGTTACTAGTATAATAATACCTTAACGATTGGGGAAGTTATAAGAACTATTTTTACTTCTAAGAAAGCAAATGGTATTTAAAAGAATTATCAGAGGTTCTAGATAAAATGTATTTGACACGTAAAGAGGTATTGAAAGTTAAATATTGAAAGACTTACTTCTTAAAAAGACAGATTTGGCTTGTTTGAAATGGGCTCAAGACCCGTCCAAAACACCGTTATACGCATAAAAACAGCGTTAAATACTATAACAAAAACCTAATTGCTTTCGGTGACCTTTCAAAAATAATATTTTTATTCTCCCTAAGGAAAAACGCAAGTATTTTTTTTTATTTCGTCACTGGTGACTCACTATATGACTGGGACTCTTCAGTCATTTTTAACCGAATAAATGAGTCTCTATTTAATATAATAGATATTTTTCTTAGATTAAAAGAAATGGCAGGCAATCTACTAATTTGATGATTTTAAAGGGAAGATTCTGAACTTTTGCTTAGTGAAGTTTCCAAGGAAAGAGATATAACTACCAGGCCTATGATAGCCGCTCTTTTGTAGAGTCGCTACCTTCTTTGAGCAAAATTCTAAAAGCTAGGCCTACTAGATATGACTAGTAGGACAACAATAGACGCTCTTTCGTGGATAACTCCCTTGTTTGAGCCCAACTCCATTGCAGTCGAATAGATCAAATCAGGAAGTGCCAATAATTCTAAACGAGAAGTCTAATCATTCCATGTTCATCTTGAAATGTATTCAAATGGCCAAAATGATGAACCAGGTACAGGTCATGTCCCTTGCATCCCTTTATTCAACCTGAATATACCTCTATCTAACCTATCTTGGTCCATACTTTTAGTAGAGGAGGGAACAATTCAGCTGGCCTTAGAAGTCTTAGACAATTATATCTAGAACATAGCTCCATTGGTTTTAAATATCATCTTCTCCATTTTAGTCTAGAAACTTGCCCGTTATTTATTACTGGCTTCCAATAGTATATATTACTGACAGTCAGATATCTTCTTGTAAACGGGGCTTTTTAAGCTGGAGGCAATATCCCTCTCCTCTCGGCCAAAACTGCCATCAATCAAAGCATGCCTGAATCTTGTCGGGAGGTTTGCATTAAGTTGAAAATACTTCCAGGGATGGCTCTCCATGATTTTTATACTCGTGTTTTCATGTATAATTGACTGAACGGTAAGTCTGTCTTCTTTTCTAAGTATGTTCCCATACGTGGATGAGGTTTACTCCCATAGCACCATTTATCATCATCATCATCGTGGATCTTATTATAGGGAGGGAGGTGGTAAATAAAGCGTTGAAATTAGAAAGAATGCTCATGGTAAGCCTCTTACAGTTCTATAAATTCAACCAGTAACTGGTTCTGTAACTTCAAGTAGAGGTCTTCTTTCACTACTTGAGATTTTGATTTCTTAATGTTCAACTTCCTTTGATGGGGGTTGTTCCATCTTCAGGTCCTTTTGATGATTTGTTCTGGAATATAGTTTTGGCAATAGTAAGGATGATCTCTAGCGAATTTGAACAGTCTGTTCCGATTGGAGGACTGCTGGCCATAGGTGAAGCAACTAACGTTATAGCTTAAATTTGTATCTGCTGGGCCAACACGAGAATTCCAATCATTCACTAAAATCAGGAGATTCCGTTTGCGGCATGTCGGCCCCGTTATTTCAGGTCAGTGCAATAGCAGTGATGGATTTTTTTTCGTAGGACATCATGAGAAGTTTAATTAAACTAATGACACTCACGACTAATGACTACACAACTAATGACTAATGACAAACTAATGACAACTAATGACTACACAACTAATGACACTCACTACTAACGACGAAGACAATGTTTAGACTAAGTATAAAGGACCAAATGAAATTCCTGTACAAGAAATGGCAGTTGATGCATAAATTAACTTTATTTATTCAACACTAAAAAAAAAGAAAAAAAAAAAAAAAACAGCAAAAAAACACAGAACCAGGATATTTCAGGATTTGAATTAAATATTTAAATTTGCGCTAAAATTACACAAAAAAGAAATTACATGAGACTTTTTATTAAATCTAATACTAAACTCCGAATAATGCTCCAAAAACATATTTCTCAAAACTGAGGTTCATTCTACTTCCTTTTACACACAGAACTTTTTCTTTGATGCAACTTCAAACTGTACATTCGGGAGAATTTTTCTCCGCAAAGTTTACACTCATAGGGCTTTTCCCTCGAGTGAATTCTTTCATGTAATTTTAAATTGCTCTTTATGGAGAACTTTTTCTCACAATCTTTGCACTCATAGGGCTTTTCTCTCGAGTGAATTCTTTCATGCAATTTCAAATTACCCGTCTGGGAGAATTTTATCTCACAAATTTTACACTCATAGGGCTTTTCCCCCGAGTGAATTCTTTCATGTCTATTCAAACTATCCTTCTTGGAAAATTTTTTCCCACAAATTTTACACTTATAGGGCTTTTCCCCCGAGTGAATTCTTTCATGTATATTCAAACTACCCTTCTTTGAAAATTTTTTTTCACAAATTTTACACTCATAGGGCTTTTCCCCCGAGTGAATTCTTTCATGTAATTTTAAATCACACTTTATGGAGAATTTTTTCTCACAATCTTTGCACTCATAGGGCTTTTCGCCCGAGTGAATTCTTTCATGTAATTTCAGACTACCCGTGAGGGAGAATTTTTCCCAAATGTTTTAATCTCATAGGATTTTTTTCCCGAATGAATTCCATCATGCGACTGTAAATGGTCCATCTGGAAAAATTTTTTCCCACAAATGTGACATTCATAGGGCTTTTCCCCCGAGTGAATTCTTTCATGTCTATTCAAACTACCCTTCTTTGAAAATTTTTTTTCACAAATTCCACACTCATAGGGCTTTTCCCCCGAGTTAATTCTTTCATGTAATTTGAAATCACACTTTATTGAGAATTTTTTTCTCACAATCTTTACACTCATAGGCCTTTTCTCCCGAGTGAATTCTTTCCTGCAATTGTAAACCCTTCCTCTCAGAGAATTTTTTCTCACAGATTTTACACTCATACGGCTTTTCGCCCGAGTGAATTCTTTCATGCGATTTCAGACTACCCGTCTGGGAGAATTTTTTCTCGCAAATTTTACACTCATATGGCTTTTCCCCTGAGTGACTTCTTTGATGGGATTGTAAATGGCCTATCTGGGAGAATTTTTTCCCACAAATTTTACACTTATAGGGCTTTTCCCCTGAGTGAATTCTTTCATGCGATTTCGGACTACCCGTCAGGGAGAACTTTTTCTCGCAAAATTTACACTCATAGGGCTTTTCCCCCGAGTGAATTCTTTCATGCGATTTTAAATTGGTCTTCATGGAGAATTTTTTCCCACAAACTTTGCACACATAGGGCTTTTCCCCAGAATGAATTTTTTCATGCAATTTTTAACTACCCTTTTGGGAATTTTTTTTTTCATAAATTTTACACTTATAAGATGTTTCCCCCAAGTGAGTTCTTTGGTGCAGTTTCAACTTGCGCAGTTGGGAGGATTTTTTCTCACAAATATGACACTCATAGTATTCTCCCTCAGACAGGTTTCCTATTTTACGATTATCTTCTAAATCACAGTTACTTTCCAAAGTGGGTAGATAAACTGAATGCTTTTCTAATTGATGATCAATACTGCGTGATGCAAATTCTGGAAATCCAAACTTGTAATCCAAAGTTGGAAACTTGACATCTAGAATAGAGGGATAATTAAACTTCAAAAATAAACAAGGTAAAAAGTAGTTCCAAAAAGTGGAAGTACAAACACATGCAGATTACTCTAAGCTGACCAAAAAAAAACGTTTGGAGCGTCACTATTCTGTAAATTTAATTAGCTAAACAATACCAAATTAAGTTACTATGTGAAACAAGCACTAGCTTTTTCTAAATTGTATCTTACAATTTACTCTTATTGACTTTTACTGTACTAGAAATGTAATTTCGAATTGAAAAATTATGATAATCTAAAATTGATGCTTAGGAAACAGGAATAAACATTCAAACACAGGCGTAAAATAAAACTCTAAAATTGAAATATTCGACTAGCAGAGGCCCCAAATGAATACAAAACTTACAAAGCATCAATCCAAGAGTGTTCTATCTATCAAAATAAGAAGAAAAAAAAATTTAGAGAAACTAGATGAAGCCAGAGTAACCACAACCACCTTTGTAGCAAAACTTTACCATATTCATCAATATATGTTATGTGAAATTAACCTATATAAATATCCCTTACACAAATTAACCATACATCCATACATAAAAGAATCCACAATCCCGACTGTCTGCAGTTAACTAATTTCATGGTACTTTGAAACTAAAGCTTTTCGAAACAAATGATTAAGAAACTCTCCTTCTATTTTTTCCATGATAAAGAAACCACATCAAGACTGATCAGAGGTTGAACATTGAACAAAGTAAAAAGTTCTCGAACCAACACTGTCTTTGGTTTAGCCAACAACTATAATATATGACAAACATATTCATTTAACTTATTTTTCAGGTAGATTTACTAGGAGACTCAATCCCTTCAATCCAAATGTCGGAAAGACTCAACCAAAGCAGAAGTCGCAAGAACTTTAGCAGCAACGTAAGCAGAATATCCAGGATGATCAGTCAAATTCACAGACTAACTAGCACTATTAAAACACTGAATTACAAATAAGCATATTAGTAATATGATTGATGAAATTACGAATACATCACATATTATAAATTAAAACAGTCTAGCAAACCTAGACTGTCAATCTAAAAAAAATCTCAATCTAAAAAAGTCAATCTAAAAAAAAAAATGATTCTTTCACAAACTAACCAAAAAATACGTACTGATTCTAAATTTGAAGTCTGCCACTCAGTCTCTTTCACATATTTGAGTTTTTTTAGGTTAAATTTAAAGTTGTGGTAAAAATATGTTGATTGAGTAAATACCAGCAAATGTGATCAGATACATCATATCTACACCTTTTTTGCTGATGAACATGAAACTGAATATTTGAAAACAAGAAAATTGTTTAGGACTAAAATCTCTGAAGTAGAATGAGGTTGAGGGAGAGGTAGGGCCTACAGGCACATATTAAACTTGGTCCATGGCAAAACAGTTGGGGTCTTGAGCCTGTGATAACAGCTAAGACAGGGTCCAGGTCAAGTGCAGTATGCCTGAAACCTTTCATTTTTAGAAAGTGAATAGGAATGAGGGAGATGAGGGGAAGTTAAACGCTATATTTGACAATATAAAAAAAATCTGTTAATCTTCTTTATTTGATTATAGTGGCTAAATCAAAACGTAAATGGCAAATTTGCAGAGTTCATCATTGCTGACTCGATCAAGGAGCTTGATGCCAATGATTTTCCTTAGACATGAATGGTCGAATGCGCCAAGGGCCTAAATATCAGAAACTTTAAGAGCCAATGTCTCACAACCACATAGTAGGACAGACCAATGCATATTCGATAAAATATTTTCTAATATGAGTTTCATTAAATGATGTGACTACCCAACGTTTTATGATTCTTGTCGATGCCCTAAATAATACCCAATTCTTACAACCAGGAGCCAGTTTGGAATGAAGACATCAAGGTAGAACAAGAAATACATATATATGCAATATTATGTAATGTTTGTATGCATGAAAAACCAATTTGTTGGTTTAATAAACTAATCTAATGAAGTGGATGGTTTCACAACTTCTACCTGTGTTTCCTTTGAGAAAGGGTTTTACTGATTTTAATTGCAGTTGATCCTGCAAATATTAGAATAAATAACGAAGGGAAATTTTGACTATGATCAATTATAAGGGTAGTCTACAGTGTAAAATTTTGGTTGTATAAACGTTTACAACAAAACTTTGTTTTGTTGCCTAGGGGCTAACATACAAAAAACCAAAATAGAATAAGAACGAAATTAAAAAAATTAAAGTAAGAAATAGACAAAGAAACCGTAATAAACTGAGACACAAGCACCCCTATTAGGAGGTGGAACATTACTCTTCTCCACAGTCTCATAACGATATGTAATAAATTTTGATAATATATAACACTCAACTTGGCTATGAATTAGAATTTATAATTTTTAAGAATCAGAGGCGTCAAGCTTAATTGATAACGCAGTCAAAAGGAATTTTGTAATATCGTATCATAATAAACATACATTGTTCATAACAAACAAACATATGTTCATAAAGCATAAACATACATTGTTCATAACAAACAAACATATGTTCATAAAGCACAACAGGATGGTGCAAAAAACAGTTCCTAATTCACTCAAGCAGGTAAATAATCAAAGAAATGCTCTGGATTCGCTTCTCCCTTTTCTGGTGCAAAAAACTCTTTTTTTATTTTCTTTGCACCAAAAAGTAGTTAAGATTTTTAAACAGACTCAGAAACTTTACACTCATCCTTCCTAAAATGAAATAAAACATACCTCGGCCATTATGAAAAAAGAGATTGAACTTAATATAATATCTTCTCGAGTGTCCCCGTTCTTTACTTAGGCAGCGCAATCCTGCTGCCTATGATTTATGCAACAACTTTCTATATAAACCTTATATGCCCCCAGGGCATAACTTACAACCTATGCACTGAGGGCTCTGAGGGGGGTCATCCTAAAAGACCCAATTTCCAGAACGTTCAACTACGTTGAACAAAATGGATATCTCAAAATTTTGATTGGACGTGTTTTGGAAAATGGTGGGCATGAGAAGGGCGTTAGTCGCTATCCAATCACTTTCAAATATTAAAAAAGGAACTAACCCTATCAATTTCCAATTGAATAAGCCCTTTTAAAGTTTTTACGACAACGCTTTCCATACAAACTTCATGTACACCTGGGCATAACTTACAATCATTGCCCTGAGGGTTGTGGGGGAGGGGTTGTCATCCTCAAAGACATAATTTCCAAAACTTTCAACTACGTTAATAAAATGGCTATTTAAAAATTTTGATTGGATGTGTTTGGGGAAAAGTTGGGCGTGAAAGGTGGGTTAGTTGCCTTCAAATCACTTTCGCTTATTAAAAAGGGTACTAGCCCTTTTAATTTCAAATCGAATGAGTCCTTTTTCAAATTTCTATGACAAAGATTTCAATTAAAACCTTATATGCCCCCAGGGCATGACTTATAATCCTTGCCCTGAGGGTTGTGGGGAGTGTCCTCCTCAAAAATATATTTTCTATCTGGAAATCAACTACGCTGAACAAAATGGCTATCCCAAAATTTGTATTGGATGTGTTTGGGGGAATGATGGGCTTTGGGGGGGGGGGGGCCCCAGTTGCCCTCCAATCACTTTTGATTATTAAAAAGGGCACTAGCCCTTTGAATTTCCAATCGAATGAGTTTTTTTTGTAGTTTATAAGACAACGCCTTCTGTAAAAACATTATATGCCCCCTGGGCATAACTTAAAACCCTTGCCCTGAGGGCTGTGTCCTTCTCAAAAACATATTTTCTATCTGGAAATCAACTACGCTGAACAAAATGGCTATCTCAAAATTTTGATTGGATGTGTGTGGGGAGATGATGGGCGTGGGGGGACTAGTTGCCCTCCAATCGCATTCGACTATTAAAAAGGGCACTAGCCCTGTTCATGTTTAATCAAATTAGCCTTTTTTTGAAGTTTCTACGACATAGCCTTCTATAAAAACATTATATGTACCCAGAGTATAACTTACAACCCTTGCCCCGAGGGTTGTGGGGGATTGTCCTCCTCAAAACCATATTTTCTACCTGGAAATCAACTATGCTGAACAAAATGGCTATCTCTAAATTTTGATTGGATGTGTTTGGAGGAATGATAGGCATGGGGGGGGGGGGCTAGTTGCCCACAAATCACTTTCGACTATTAAAAAGGGCACTAGCCACTCCAATTTATAATCGGATGAGCCCTTTTCTATTTGAGCCCTTTTTTATTTGTTATTTTTTTCCTTTAGAGCAGGACACGTCGTATCGAAGAAGTTGTCGTAGAAACTTCAAAAAGCGCTCATTCAATTGGAAATTGGAGTGGCTTGTGCCCTTTTTAATAGTCGAAAAAGAGGCCCTCTTTGTGCCCTCTTTGTCCCAAAGAGGGGACAGGGGAATTGAACCACTTGAATTAGAAAGCTTATATGAGAATGCAAGAAAATTTAGTCCATTTGTTCCAGAACGAATTCTATGATAAATTTTAGAAAGATACTTATTGGGAAAGGGGGAAAGGATAGGATTATTTTTACTAAACATAGTATCTGATAGTCTACATCGATAAATATCTCTAATGGGGATTGGTCTCCTACTTGGCTGGTCGATATTTATAGCATTTTCTGCTATTTCATCAACCTGATGATTACCACTTATACCAGAGGGGCTAGGAATATATTGAAGATAAGTTCTTATGCCACTTGAAGCAAGATTATCTATAAAACTAAGAAAATGATAAGTGCCAATATCTAACTTATACTGAGGAGCTGAAGACAGCAACTCAAGGCATGATAATGAGTGGGAATAAACTATTATATTATTAGAATTAGCAATCAGAGGTTGGTTTTCCATAAGATGTTCTAATGCCATGATTATGGCATTTATCTCTGCGGACATTATAGATACATTAGTATACAATCTCTCACCCATTGCAATTTTCAGGAGAGGAAGGAAAGCACCACTTGCTACCTTCTCATTTATTTTGGACCCATCAACAAAGATTTCGAAATGGTTTTTATAAGTAAATGTATTAAGTTCAGCAAATTTATTCTGGACAAAAGCGATGGGGGTTAAATCTTTAGTCCACTTTGAGAAATCAGTATTTATTATGGGGATTGACCAATTCCATGGAGGGGATTGTGGGAACGTAGGTGCAATAGACTTTGCGGGTACGGGGAACTTCTTCTGAATATTGGCATACTCATCTGCAATGCCTCTATATGCCTGGATTTCTTAACCAATTATGTAGAGTGTGTGAGCTATTTGATTCAATTTTTGTAAGATGTTTTATCAAGAGAAAGTTACGTCTCTCCCTTATTATTGTTAACCCACTCTCCATAAGCAGAAACTTGATGCTTGTGGGTTTCCTAAAACCAAATATGAGACGTATTATATCATTTCGTATTGTTTCCATTTTTTGCATCTGGGTCTTTGCACATGCACCATAGACAATGAGCCCATAGTCAATATGGGGTCTTATATGTGATTTATAAAACTAGAGTAAGGTTTTCTCCTTACAGCCCCAGGGTGTGGAAAGAAGTACTTTTAGTATACTTGTTTTTCTATAGCATTTTTTTATTGTGTTTGAAATGTGGAGGTGGAAATTAAGTTGTTGGTCAAGCATAAGACCTAGGTAGTTAATATGATTATCTTCTGGAATAGTTGTTCCATTTAGAGTTAGTCTTGCATTAACAAGGCATCGTTTTCGGTGAAATTGGATTATATTTGACTTTGTAGGTGCAATGAGCAAATTTGACTACCAAGAGAGACTTTCGCGCTGAAATGGCTAGATATGTAGCTTAGATTGTTGAATCTCAAAGGCATTGCCGCATGACCATAATGCCAATTTATTAGCATCTTTTCGACGTGGGTGGGGGATACTCTTTCTTTAAAGATCGAGGACAAATGGAAGACAACTCCGGACTTCACCTTGAGGACGACCTTTAGTTATTGTCTTTTGAGGTGTTGAGGCTGAACCTACACAAACAATGAATCTTCACAGTTCTATGAAAGATTTTATAAAAGATACTAGCTTGGGGGGTAGTCCAAAGTTCGCAAGTTTATTTAAGAGGATTTGGTGGTTCACACTGTCATATGCCCCTTCAAAATCTAAGAAAGCTGTAACTAGGACATTATTTTTTTAGAATGATTCATTTATTGTATTTGTTAATAATATGAAAGCATCCTTTGAGGAGTGGTGTGTCCTGAAACCAGTTTGAGTGTGAGGGATCATATTATTTTTTTCAACAAACCAGAGGAGTCGATAATAGATCATTTTCTCCATTATTTTCCCCATCACAGGAGTAATCATTATGGGCCTATAAGACTCAGGAGTATTTTTGGGTTTATTTTTCTTACATCCTTACTTTCTTATCCTTACATCCTTATTTTTCTTACTTTTCATACATTCTTCTGTTTGAAATGCAGTCAGTCAGCCGGGTATCCAGAACAATCCATAGGCAATTTCTCTGGAAAACATGTAGCAAATATTCATCCACTTTTCGGAGCTCCAAGGCTTCAGAGCCATATTTGACCACTGTCATCACTGTAGCTTTCAATATTAATCTTGGGTTGCAGACTTATCTTCATATGACTATAATTTTTTTTTAACTGTGAAAATACCCTGTCCCTTGTCTATTCTACTTTTAACATCTCCCTGCTCCCACCTTCTGTACTAACGATACTACCAAGGTAAGTGAAGCCGTCCACCTGATCAATCTTTTCGTTACCCAACGTCACCTTTTCATCTTCACCCTTTCCTAGCCTTAGTGACCTAGTCTTCTTAACATTTCCCTTCAAACCTATTCTAATCCCCTGAACTATCAAAACATCTAACAGTTAATTCACATATTAAAGCTAGGATGTGAATCATCAGCATAATATAAGTCCACGAGAGTTTTTCCTCCCCATCTGATTCCGATGTCTCCCATTGCCTTTCCTGTGCTTTTTAAGACAAAATCCATCAAAGTCCAGGAGAGTTTATCCTCCCCATTTGATTCCGTGGTCTCCCATTGCCTTTCCTATGCTCCTTAAGACAAAGTCCATCAATATGATCCATATAAAGGGGGATAGAACACAACCCTGCTTAACTCCTGATTTAATTTGAAACTAGCTGCTAACCTCATTTCCTACCTTAACCGCAGCAGTGTTATTCTCGTACATAGCACTAATCACTTTAATGTATTTGTCTAGTAAACCATACTGGGATAAAACCTTTGCTAAAACCCTTCCATCAACAGAATCGGATGCTTGCTCATAATCTGCAAAACTGAAGACCAAAGGTGTTTGACAACTCAAGGACTTCTCAATTATTAACCTAAGACTGAAAATTTGGTCGATACATCCTCTACGGTTTCTAAAACTGCACTTTTCTTCTCTTAAAAGTATGTCTACATCATCTCTCAGTCGAATAAGTAAGTAAGTAAGTATGACGGCACTAGACCCTTAAGGTCCAAACCGGCGGTGCTGATTCCCGTTTCATGGCCCTTCAGCCAGGAAGTGCAATGGGGGGTTGGGGGCCAGCCATCCTGTGCTTTCACACACCCTTCCTGCTCGAATAAGTATCATATTACTAAGTAATTTGCTGCATACAGAGACCAGGCTAATGCCTTGATAGCTACCACACTTACTCTTATCACCTTTCTTATACAGTGGTTTAATTAAGGTTTAAGTGGTTTAATTGGTTAAGTGGTTTAATAAGGTTTAAGTGGTGTTGATGAAGCCGTTATTTTACGGAAAGGAGTGGACTTTTTTAAAGATTTGGAAACTGTTAAGTCAGAGAAAGCAAAGCTATGGAGTTTTGTGAATGAAAATGATCCACCTGTCAGAAGGGGCACTAATGCAATTCTTAGTCACCTGCAAGATATTATAGACTTTATGAAGAAACGTGATGCCGATTGAAAACAGCTCGCTTGTTTTGTCATGAAACGGCCTACAAAAATCCGTGTTATCTCTGCTGCAGCGTTTACACACATCACAGCCAAGCTTATGAGCCTTGAGCAAGCGATTTCGCTAGTTTCTGCTAAGATTGATTCGTACAATCTGAACTTTCCTCAAATGCCTGTGATTAGCCAACCTGCTGCGTGTGATACGATACTACAATTTTGATCTCCGATCCCCCACCTGAGCTTGGTGACCCGCTAAAGCGAAAATCAATAATAAACTCAATTTCTGGTCATCCGCTGGTGTCCCGAGTGCAAGCGACTAAAAAGTGGTGGATAGTAAATATAGAGAATTCTGCAGCTAAAAATTTTTGCAAATCAGTAAAAGGAGCTCTACCTGGTTCTCATCTTAGAGTCTTATCTAAAAAAGACCCTGGTGTTATTCGAGAAGTCCCGTCTGATTTTGACCTTGAAATGCTACGGAACCAGTTTGGTATAATCGGGTCTAGTCGGTTTGGAACAAGCAAATCGGTTAAGCTTGAATTTGCAGACGCGATTACTAAAGGATCATTTCTGCGAAACGGTGTGAAGATTGGATATGAAAACTTCCGTGTTTATGAGTTCAAGCAATTGCCAAAGTGTTGCTTCAAGTGTCGTTCCCCTGGACACTTGGAAAGTGCATGTACTAGTAGCACTCCCAAGTGCGCTCGTTGTGCTGGACCTCATTTATGTACGAAAAGTGATCGTTGTATGGAATTTCCGAAATGTGCCAATTGTGGAGGATCTCATCCTTCTTACAGCCGACGATGTCCTGTGATTAAGAAGATCACTGATAGGGTCTATTCTAAGAAATGAATCCGGACATGAGTATAGTCTCATTTAATATTAATGGTACGAGAGGCAAGGACTTTTCTATTGATGATCTGTATGTTAATTACGACGTTGTTTGTCTCCAAGAACATTTACTGACTGCCTTTAGCGAAAATTTTCTGAGACGAAGCAGTGATCACGTTGTTTTTGTGCGTCCAGCTAAAATTACGCGTGGGCGCCCTTCTGGCGGCTTAGCATGTGTTTTTAAGAAAAATATTTCTGGTGCGAGTCCTGTGCTTTTCCAATCAGATGACTCTTTTCTTGCAGTGCGTCTTGGTAATGTTGTATTAATTAACGTGTATCTGCCATATAATGATCGTTCCATTCGTTCACTTCAAAATTTCTCTTGTGCTTGTAATGGTCTTAAAACTTTAATTCAAAAGATATCGGATAATGGGTTGCATTTTGTTATTGCTGGTGATTTTAATACCGATCTGGTTTCTGATAATGTAAGGAATGGTCAGCTTTTTGACTCTCTCCCGGCTTATAAAATTGTTCGGAAGTCCCAAGATTATACATATATTCACCAGTCAGGTAGTAAATCAGACACTGATCACGTAATTTGTTCTGCAGCTCTTGTTTACTCACCCGTTACGGTTCATTTTGCTGAGAATGATCTTGATCACCTTTCGATGTCTTTTTGTTTATCAAAGTCTGTTGTTTGTTCTGGGAGTATGTCTAAGAGTTGTGGTGTACGTTCTAAAAGGTTTTATAAGCTTGATCGTAATGATGTGAATTTTTCTGTTTATCTTATAACTTTGGCTTCACTTCTAAGTACGATTTATGTTCTTTATCAGCTTTTGCAGTGTAATTTTATTTATGCTAAATATGAAATAGACCGATATTATCATTCTATCCTCTCTGCTATGAAAGAAGCTGAAAAAATTTCTGTCCCAGTAAAGCGAATCCGAAAGAATACTCAAAAGCCTCTTTGGTCACTTGACCCTAACCTTAAGGCCTGTAAAAATAAAGCTAAAGTTTGGCTAAAAATTTGGACAGATTGTGGTCGGCCTAGGTCCGGTAATGTTTTTCTTATTAAACAGAAAACTAAATTAGAATTTAAGAAGTATCTAAAAAGTGTCCAATACTGAGGGCTTAATTTTCCTTCTTTGCCTAAAGATTGGAGGAAAGTAATTAATTCAAGTAAAACAGACGATTCTGATGTAAATAGTATTGATATTCCACCAAGTTCTTGGCATGCATATTAATCGAAGGTTTTCTCCGTTTTGAATTATTCTGTTCATAGAAAGTTTGGCGAAGCGTTTGTTAAAATTGTCCCTATATTTCTAAGTCAGCGCTTTGTTTTGCCTATATCGCGTTGTGAAGTTTTGAATGCTTTGAATTATCTTAAGTCGAAATCAATTGATGCTGAGGGTATCTCTAAAATGCATCTAACTCCCCAATGTGCTGAACTTGTGTCACATCTTGCGCTTTTGTTTCAAATGTGCTTGGCATATTCTGTCGTCCCAGAAATCTTTTTGTGTGGCAGCGTGACTTCAATTTTAAAAAGAGGTAAACCGCCAACAGATTGCTCTTCTTACCGTCCAGTTTCTGTTTCTTGCAATATTAGCAAGGTCTTCGAGTATATTCTTTTACCTAATTTAACTCGAAATATTTCTTTCTTTGGTGAAAATCAACTTGGTTTCAAACCTGGTGCGGGGTGCCAACATGCTCATCATGTCCTTTCTTCTATTCTACTTTCTAATTCTTCTAAGGTTAAAGGCGTATATCTCTGTACACTTGATTTTTCAAAAGCTTTTGATTCCGTTGTTCATAAACAGCTTGTCTTTTCTTTGGCTTCTTCTGGTGTTAATTTTTCGGTTATTTACCCTCTATGGTTTTGGTATTATAATTCTTACCTCCGACTGAAATCTTCTCCAGAAACAACTATTCAACTGCTTCGTGGTGTTAGACAGGGGAGTGTTTTATGACCAACCCGGTTATAAATTTATATTTATAGTGTTCTTGAAAAGATTTAAGGAACTTATTAGCCTGGTTTTACTGATGTTTCTTATATTGCCAATGGTGATGGCATTTTGTTGATTAGTCGTACTAAGTCTACTCTTTCTGCAATGATTTCCTTAATTTCTCAGTTTTTCTTAAATATTGTTCTATCCCTAAATCTTGAAAAGTGCGAATTTTTATCTTATAATCAGTCTTCGTCTACTCCTCTGGTATTTAATGAATTTTTTGTACTTTCTGTCTCTTCCCTTCGATGGCTTGATATTACTGTTTCTAATTCTGTAGCTCTTTTCCGTAAACAGATTGTTGCTGATGCAGTAAAAAAAATTTAGTTCAGTTATTCAAAAATTATAGCAAACCGTGGAATATATAACAGAAGAGCTCTTGGGCGCGTATTCTCGATTTTTTCTGATCATTCTGTGCTTTATTTTTCGGGTGTTCATTCTGTTCTTAAGGTAAAGGATTTAAAAAAGATTAAAGTTACTTATTTCAAATTTTGCAAATTTCTTCTTTATATGCGACAATGGACTATAAATTGGAATCTAGTTAAAAATTTTTGTGTTACGAATGTAACTCAAAAGCTCGGTGACCTACACAAAAATCTTTCTGCAGATGCATTTTGTAAATTTGGCCCTGACCACGGTCTTTTACAGTTCTTTTCGTAGTTTAATTTAATTGTTAGTGTTTGTTGAGTTTTTTTTTCTGTTTTTCTTTTTTATTATTATGTACTCCACTTGTACTACTTTTTGTTAGTTGTGGGTAATAAATGATTGATTGATTTCTAACGTCAGAGCCCCCATATTTAAGAAATTCATTTACCATATTATCAGAACCTGAAGCGTTAAATCTAACGGAAGATTTATTTTGAGAGGGAGAATTAGCAGCAGTACTAACAGGAGTAAAATATAATAAGGCTTCAAGTTCTGATAATATGGTAAATGAATTTCTTAAATATGGGGGCTCTGACGTTAGAAATAAGTTACTGAAGATTATGAATATGATTTTTGAAAAGGGGGAAGAACCTAACGATTTTAGGAAAACCTTAATTAAACCACTGTATAAGAAAGGCCCCCTTCCTATCTTTAACTGGGATAAGTCCAGATTGACTACTCTCTCAATTTATTAGCATGCCAGTACAGTATTTTCCTATTATGTTGTCTTGCTGCATCTTCCAGATCCTCGGCAATTTTATACACGGCCTCCACTTCACACCTCATATTTTACTGCTTGCTCCACTTTCTTTACATTCCTTTGGTTTTCATATAATTTCTCACTCAGAAAATTCCTGTACAAGCCCCTTCTCCTCCCTATTAAACATAAAGCCTTTTCACTAATATTCCTAGCTGCGGTCCTAACTGTTTTCCGTAAGACATGATCAGCAACTTCACAAATTGTTTTCCTAAAATTAGTTTATCCATCTTCCACATTGTCAAATTTTAAACTCTCTAGGTTAGTATTCAACTATTCCTGGAAAGTTTTTCTCAAGTTCTCATCCTGGAGTCTACAAGTTTAACACCTAATTATTAAAAACTATAAATTCCAATTCATGGCCAAGCTGAGTGTTATATATTATCAAGATATATTGCGTATGGTTATTGGGTTGTCGAGAGAAGTAATGCTCCCCCTCTTAATAGGGATGTCTGTTTCTTGATTTATTTCAGTTTCTTGGTCTATTTCTTACTTTTATTTTCAAAATTGTGTTCTTGTTCTGTTTTAGTTATTTGTATTTTAATTCCTATGGAACAAAAGGAAATTTTTGTAGTAACAGTTCTAGCAAAAACAGTAGAAGAACTAAGATAATTTCTTAAACCACATTGGCCTGACATCACATAAAGAAAGAAAAACGAGCAAAAAGGGGGTTTTTATAGGCCAAAAACCTGAAAAACCTGAATTTTGGGTTCGTTTTAAAGATGACATTTTTTATTTATGGGAGTATGGTGACGAGTCTCTGGGTTCTTTTCTTCACTGGCTCAACTCCTTGGATCCAAAACTAAAATTTACTCAGGAATCAGAGATAGAGAGGCGTCTTCCTTTCTTAGATGTTCTGGTGCACCAAAATGAATCATGTTTTAAGTTTAGTGTCTATAGAAAACCCATACATAATGACCGTTACTTAAGTTATTCCTCAAATCATTCTCTTGCTGTGAAAAGAGGAGTTGTCACTTCTCTAGTTGATAGAGCATTGAAAGTTTGTTCAACACGTTTCTTGGATTTAGAGCTCAACCGCCTTAGAGATATTTTATTTGGGAATGGTTATCCAATTAGTCTAATAAATTCTGTAATTGCAAAACGCATTAAAAGATTATCAGATAGTTCCACAGAAAACACAAATCAAAGGGAAAATTCAGTTTATCTTGGTCTCCCTTACGTTAAAGGGATTTCAGACCACATTTCAAAAAATCTACGGAAAAATAACATTTACACTTATTATAGACCCAAAAAAACTATCAAGTCCCAAATTTATCAAGGTAAAGACCCTATCCCGATAGGTGAAAACTCCGGTGTCTACAGAATTCCTTGTTCGTGTGGTCTTTGGTATATCGGAAGAACTGATCAGTGACTAACGGATAGATTAACTCAGTACTCTATTTCAATTAATAATACACTTAAAAAGCGGAAAAAAACAGAAAATTTTGACTCTGCCCTTGCAGAGCACATTTTTGAAAAACCAGACCATACTATTTTGTTTAATCAAGCTAGTCTTATTTTGCATGACAAAGGTATTGTCCAGCACTACAGAGAAGCTGTTGAAATTTATAAATACCAACATTTAAGTCTAGCTTTAAACAGAGATTCCAGTGATTTAAGAATAAACGAGTCATATTTCGGTTTTCTCAAAAGAGAAGCCGATACTTTAGTAATCCCTGAAATAAACCTTGAACCACTTTCCCAGTCATCTAATCAAACATGTGAACAGCCCCTTAGGTCTCAAAGGGTGTCTGCAAGAAATGCATTAATTAAAATCCGAAATCAAATTACATAGTTCTGCAACTTATTTAATTGCTGGTTCGTTTTGTGTTTCGAGTGAATAAATTGGTTCCTTCTCTTTGACATTTTTTCGCTAGGATCTATCGATGGCAGTTCATATTTTTTTGGATTTTGTGCAAATCGCGGATATTGGCGAATAACTCGCTTTTAAGGTTGTTAGGTAGTTGGTTTTAATTCTTTTAATTTTTGGCTTTTATTGATACATCGTTTCGTTTCGCGCTGAAGAAGAGAGGCGTTTGTCCTCTCGAAATATTCGCTTTGTTTTTCAGTATCTTCATTTGGCCTATAAAAACCCCATTTTTGCTCGTTTTTCTTTCTTTAGTAGAAGAACTGCAGGAAAGTGTTAAGAAGCTACACTAACTGAGGTTTATTTTAGAGGAATATTTTAATTTAAATAGCATTGATTTGTTTTATATTGAGCATTTTGCACTGCAGGATAGGATGTAAGTGTGATATTTGTATTTTTATTTAAGCATTTTTTTTTCATTTTCACTTCAAGAATGCAAATGTCAGATACAATAAGTCAACCGTAAGTAAAAAGTTAACAGATAAAGCATAAGCAATTTGTTTTGATCTATTGAACATAAAAAAGTTTGTACAAATAAATCCATAATACATACAAACTACATCCTCAAATGATGTATTGTGGCCGTTTAGCAGCGGAAAATGTCTTTAAAATGTTCTGGAAAAATTAAAAAAAAATTACTTCAAGAAAATAGTGGCAATCATGTTAAAAGTTCAGGCATATAGTTAAATAATTCAATTAATGGAAAAGTTGATAAAGCTTCTGTTCTTTGTTAATAAGTATTTCCTAATTTATATTTTTGATGAGTTTACCCTTATTCATCTTATGGTTAAAAGTTTGAACAAGTACTTCCCGTAAAATTTTTGTCAGCATAGGGAGCAAGGCAACTCCAAAGTTTCGTATCCTTTAAGTAAGGCTCTGCGCTTGCTGGTATATGTACGCACTGGGGAATCCCAAAATATGAAGGTTTTAGCAATTTTACTATTCTTTTCATGAGCTTGCCTGCTCCTGAGACTTAATTCCTGTGTGTCTCTCCAGTCTTAAAGTCCAAACTTTAACTCATTTATAGTAATAATTACTTATCACATTTGTCTTGTACGAAATTCAAATCCTTTCAAATCTAACTTTGTTTATAATTCAATTCTGAGTTTTGATGGAGATGTCTCAACAGAAGTTCTTATATATTATAGTACCAATAGGTGCTCGATGCAAAAATGCATTGATTATGTTCTGTAATCGTCCCTTCTGCTCTTCTCTAAAGAAGAGAAGCTTCTGAAGCTCATTCCATTTCGGAAAAAAAATGTTTTGTGTCTCATTCACTATGCTGCCAATATCCGCGAATTGGATCAAACAGAAAAAACAAACAAAAAATGAACAACGCCTAAATCATAGAGCAAACGAGTTTCTGACAATTTTTCGGAACAGAACTCTGGTATTTGGGAGACACCCATTGTGGTGGTGGAACTATTATCATATTAGTTAGAAGCAGGCGTCCTTGCAAACTCTCACCTCGTGAAAGCTAAAGAAATGATGACTGCTAAGGTTTAATAGTTAGGTATGTGTCCCGCTGCAACTCCCTAAAGTTATCATGACAATCCTTATCTCCCCAGTAGGCCTACCTCGGCTGCAACTGAGTGAAGTTTGAGTTCATAGAAGAAAATCGTCAGGTGGAGAGGATATGTGTTATATTTTCTGGCAGATTCTGCTGAATACAGTTTTTTTTTCAGAAGACAGTCAGTGACTGAAAAAGTGGCCGACTATTTTGCTATTATAATTTAGGGCTCCGTTAGTCAATGTCCTATAGTCACTTTTCCAGTGTTTCAGTGCTTAGTTAATTCAATCTATTAAAACGTGTCAAACACTTTTAATATTTGGTTGTATTTGGTACTTTTATAAACAAATAAAATGTATATGACATGAGACTGCCATATAACTCCTTCTGCAACCTCTTCTAGCTTATTATAACCTTTATTAAGTGTCCGACCTGGCGTTGAATTTAAGTTTTTGCGTAAGCCTTAGTCTTTTGGGTACCGATTGACAATCTTTCACGTCCAACTTAGTTTGAGAGTTCTCCAATGTTCTACTGTCAGAGTTCTCTTACATAAGAATGGAGCGCAGTGTTATCAGCAAAATCACAATCAAAAATAGTGTTACTCTCATTCAACTTAATCCCTTCGAAAAAATAGATTGACCGAAGTCTGTAATCATCCGATGTGGAAAAATTGGGGTAGCATAGTAGTAATGCTACTTGACAGTTTCCATGGCCTAGTAAAATTTGTTGGCTGATTTTGAAATTTCTTGGTGAATTTGGCAGAATTTAGAATTCTGCTACTGGTAGCTTTGGAACTTTTTCCATACCTGTTAATAAATGAGAATTGTGAAGGGCACATGTGAGAAGATTCATCATTTTTGCACACAGCACTGGACCTGGAAGCATTCTGCCAGGCCCACATCGTCATTAAGTATTGCCTACAGGTGACCATTATATAAAATAACAAAAATTCTAATTATTTTGATCGGGAGACTGTAATATAGTATTATCCAGTGAGTTTCTTTGTGTACAAAATAGAAAACCCTTAAAAAGTAGATAAACTTTGTTAATGTTTCAGTCTGTTGGCCCAGGTGTACAATGCTTTGGTTTTGCCTCACTATCAGTACCCGATTTTGGCGTATTTTTACGGCTACAGATAAACTGAACTTGTTGAAACTGTACTAAAAGTATGCAAAGTTTGTGCTGTGTTTATTAACGTTGAGAAGCAATAGGTATGTCACGCACCAGAACAATATTACCAACCCTGAAGAAGTGATTTTGTCACAAATTGACCGATATAATTCGTCTGTCAAGATCCACCCGTGAGCCGGTGTTTTAAAGCAGAAGTCGGCATCTGTTTCTGATTGTTGTGTTTTTGTTTTGTTTGTGTCAGATGAATTAGTGTCTTGTATTTTTTTTGTGCTCCATCCGTTTTCCCAATGATGGGTATTAAATACATTCATTCATTCATTTATACACTATTAATAATTTTCGACAATACAACACTTCTCGATAATAAATTTCTTATTTTTGCACTTCTAAAGACTTCGAATTTTCAAATTCTTATAAATAAAGACTTAACATTTTTTTCCGACTAAAAATAGTCAAGCTTTCCACTAAACCTGAACTTTTATCCCAGCATTCCAGTCTTAGCCCCAGTTCAAAGATTTTCAGTGTACTACAAGCCAAAATAAATTTGGACCCACAAAACTACTGCTAACATCAGCTACTCAAAAAGAATTGGCACGGAGAGAACAGTTTGAAAGGTCACTAGGACTTAAAATCTCAAGGCTCTGTCTGTAAATTTCAAAAATCTTAGAAGATTCCCTAGAACTTACATTTCTTGGTATTGGGTCCTATAGGTTTCATTGTTTATTATATTCTTATTCGCTGAATACAATATTTTTTATCTTTGTCTCTATTTTAATTTTTGATTTGAAGTAATAATAACCTCTTATCCCAGCTAAAGCATTAAAAAACCCAGCAAGTACCGATCATTCTTCCCTATTCTTTAATCACATTATATGACATTTATACTTTTTATTAATTCAACTTCAAAAATCAATGATATCTATCCCCTCCACCCACCCCCTTCACCATCTAAACGTACTATTTGACTTTTTACGTTCTTCTTTAATCAAATGTCAGTAATCAATAATTGCTCATCTGTCTTAAAACATTGACACACGTGCTAATGCTCAATTAGCAGTCTCATCAGCTTGGAACTTGAAAATTATTTTTAAATTTTGAAAAAAAAAACTAAAGAAACCTTAAAATTATAGCAAGATGATAAATTTGACTTTGTCAGGACTTGAGAGGAAAAAAAGAAAATAAACACCTACAATTAACATGGCATGTTTCCTATATAAAAATTTAGATAGGTCTTTTGACAATACCAACTTCTAAGCCCAAAAAATAAGAATTGGATTGTGATTTTAGCTTAAAATCCCTTACACTTTGTATTTTCTTTGCCTTTGAGTCATTCAATCAAGTTTCATTTGCTTGACCAAACTCCATTCCAAACTTGAAAGGACTCCATCATATCGAAAATACAGGGAAATTACAAAAGAAAAAGGGGTAAAAAATAGGCAATGCATTCTTATGTCAGGAGCCCCAAAAAAATTTGAGAAATGTTACCAACAATCCTTTTTTGTAATTTTTACCTTTGTTACTTTCTTACAATTAGTTACTATTAATTTTTTGTCAAACGTAACCAAAAATTTACCTTTCTTTGTTTTGAACACGCAACGCTACCAAGAAACCTAACAAGAACGTTCTCTTTAAATACGCTACTAACCCTGCGTTCAGTTAAGCTTATTTCTTTAATTGCAATAACTTTTTTCAATTTTTAGCGTTCATTTGCTTATTGCAGTTATTGCTATTGCGTTCGTTTGCGCTCATAAGCTATTACAATTTTCTTATTGCACTTAAAACCTCAATAAGCTGCAATAAGTCCTTTCTAAATAGAAAATTGTTGATGCTTTTTTTCTATAAGCATGAATTTAAAATATATATATATTATTTTTAAGGAACTGTGGTCCTGCAAGATTTTAATTCTAACCAATTTTAGCTATATATTTTGGTATAGGCTTGCAAGATTTTCACTTTAATCAATTTTTATCCATAAAATCTTGTATAATCAGAATAATTTAAGCATGAAGAGGGAGAGATAGGTCTAGGCTAGACCACTAGGCTAAAGAGGAGGCAGTTTGGGATAATTATTTTAGTTATTTCCAGCTTTGTGTTTTGAGCCTCAGTTTAGAATAGGCTGCTTGTTTAGAGAAATGTATTAACAAAAAAAAAGGTGGAAATGTTTTCTTTTAGCAAGCCTATTATAAGGGCTCACATAGGCCTATGGGTGAAAAATCCGAATTTGGTATTATTGATTAGCCCTAATGTCTATGAGGAACTTTTTATTAAAGATCAAATGGTAGGTAAGTTCTTTTGCACAACCTTTTCCTTTTTTCAAAAATTTAAATAATGTCTTATGTTTTGCTTTTGTATTTTTTGGCAATTTCATTTATTTATTTTATATACTCATTGGTTTCAAGGGAACTAAATAAAAAATTAGGACACATACTGGCAGGGGTGTCCCAAAGGAAGGGGGGGAATATAAAAATGAATTGAATAAAAAGCTATTAAAAATTGAAAAATGTCAAGGGCTATTAACCCACCCTGTAGCCTTCCTTTCCTAGGTAGGTCCTTCTGTTTTAAAGCATTTTAGAGACATTCTAAGCCAATCATGGTCATATTGCTGGCACAATATGCCCAAATGAGCTGGTGGAAAACAAATAGAAATTATAAATTGTCTTCTTTTTTTAATATTTCAAGACTAAAATATCACAAAACTAGGCATTCATAGTGCTTGATCGTGTTGTAAGTAAATACAATCCTTGGTGGAGTTTTGTTGATACCTGTCTTAAAATTAGTTTGTCTAAAAAAAAAATATTGTTTATTGGGCAGTAGTGAAAATGGCAGCAACTATGACTTATTTTTTTCAATATTTTCTTTTTTCAAATAATTGTTGTCCTCTGGTCACATTTTTTATTAAGTGAGTAGCTGTAGTCAGATAAATGACTAGGCTAGCTCTATAACTGCTTCTAATTTTATTGAAGATAGTATTTCTTATTGGAGTTTCTTGTATTGTTTTTTTTTAGGTGACATTACTTGCATCTCAGCTGAGGAGGCCAAAGCCAATTGGGGCTTCTCTAATGCTGAGTTTTTATCAGCAAGACTGGTTGAAATGATTGAAGCTAGTTCTTGCACTACTTCAGCTGAGCATTAATCTGGGGTCAATGAGAGTTGGAATGTTTGGGCATTAAAATTCCCCCTTTGGTGTATCTCCTCCCCTCTCTAGCTTGAAGAAATATTTTTGAGGTGTAAAAAAATTTAATTTTCTTATGTAAATTCCCGGTTGCTTTACAATTACAAGGTAGTGAGAGATATGCCTCAAATGGTTAATTTAATGCACCCTTTTTAAAGTATATTTTAAAGTTATTTTTGTACTCTCCCCCCAAAACAAAAGTCCTGGTGGCAACTTTGGGATCTTACATCAATTACTACCTTCACCCTCCTGTTGTTTCTCCCTCAGAACTAATTCTGTATTTATCTGAAGGCTTAATGAGTGTTAGGATGCTTTGGCATTAAAATCCAGCCTTCAAGCCATCTCCCTCCCTCCCTAACTACAAAATAATCAGAAAACCCCATTATAGAGGTTTAAAAAGAGTTCTTGTCCTTCTTTGTAAGTTAAAAGTGATTGGAAATCAATCCTACCAGAGTCTGTGTGGCGGGGGGGGGTTCTGTTGTTTTTTTTTGGGGGGGGGGGTAAGCATCTAGACTCACATACACACCTACTCTCATATGACTCCTAGGCCCCAATTCTGCATAGATGAAACAATCTAGTAGCACTCTAGACACACTGAGTGCCATCACGTCATAGTTCTAGGTATTACCCCCCCCCCCTGAAAAATACCCCATGGACAATAAGGCTTTCCAAATTTTAGAATTTATTTTTCTGTAGGGGGAAGGAATTTTGGTACTTGTCTATTATATGCCACTCACTCAAGTTTATGTTGTGTAAAACTTGAGAACTAACTGGTTTCTTCAAGAGTTTTTTCAGCTTAGCATGATACAAAGACAAGTGACAGAATAGATAGGAAATATGTAATTTGGGCTATATATTTGCACATAAGAGGGGGGGGGGGATAAAGTGTTTGGACATTTTGAGGTCAGAAACAATTCTTAGTTAATAATGTGCAGAATAATTGTTCCTAATTCATTTTGCATGCTGACTTGCTATACTTTACCCCCCCCCCCCAGAATGTGCAAATATATAGCCCAAATCTGTTTCTCAGGTAACCAAGAAACTAGCAAAGAAGCTGGTTTGTTCTCGAGTTTTAAGCATTGTAAACTTGATTGACTGGCGTATAATACACAAGTATTTGCCATGGGGGGGGATCCATGGGGGTGGTAAACGCTGGCCGCCCATTTTACCAGCCTCTACTTTATATTAATGCTCCAATTCCAAAAATTGTCTGGAGTATCATGGGTATCCACGCTTTTGTTCTAGGTCTCCCTGACCCCTATGGAAAATACATCCCCACTGAAAATAAATTATTTCCAAAAATTCCCCCTGACCCCCCCCCCCCCCACAGAAACCTCACTCGCGAAAAATGTTTGAATGTTTTCCAATAACGACAAGCCAACTATTTGTAAGAAATGGACCAATTAATAAAATTAAAAGGCATGTATGCTTCTACAATAGGTTTTTTGATTATTTTTTTATGGAGGGGGGGGGGGGGTACACAGTAAACTATAGAAAACACATCAAAAATGTGAAATTAATATCCACTCTCTTATATATTTAACCATTAGACCAGTATTTGTGGTCTATGATGTTATTGTGAAAGTAAAGATCAACATTAAACCCAAAAATGAACAGAATTTGTTCTGTATAAAAGGGGGACTGCCACCTCCTTATATACACCTCAACCTCTTGGTTGCAGAAACTTTGGAGAGTGCTCATTATATCAGAACTTGAGACTTCTAGTCCTTTTCTTGCGAGTCAAAAGCGATTCTAGACCAACCATCTGGGGGGGGGCGGGGGTGGTATACGCTGGCTCCCAATATTTTCAGAAACTGTGTAGGGTGCTCATTAGATCAGAAATTGAGACCTCTAGTCCTTTTCTTATGAGTCAAAAGTGACTCTAAATCAACTAGCTGGGGGGAGAGGTAAATGCTGCCCCCCCCAATATTTGTGGTATATGTTGTTATTGTGAAAATAAAGATTAACATTAATCCCAAAAATGAGCAGAATTTGTTCCATATACAAGGGGGAATGCCCACTCCTAATCCATACCTCCACCTCTTGGCTACAGAAACTTTGGAGGGTGCTCATTAGATCAGAACTTGAGACCTCTAGTCCTTTTCTTATGAGTCAAAAGCAATTCTAAACCAACCAGCTGGGGGGAGGGGGGTAAACGCCGGCTCCCAATATTTTAAGGAACTTCGTAGGGTGCTCATTAGATCAGAAAATGTGACCTCTAGTCCTTTTCTTATGATTCAAAAGCGAAGATTAACATTAAACCAAAAAATGAGCAGAATTTGTTCCATATAGAAGGGGGACTGCCCACTCCTAATCCACACCTCTACCTCTTGGCTACAGAAACTTTGGAGGGTGCTCATTAGATCAGAAATTGAAACCTCTAGTCCTTTTCTTATGAGTCAAAAGTAATATATAAATAAAATTATATATTTTATTTATTTTTATTTATTTTATTTTGATTTTATTTATATATAAATAAAATCTAAAACCAAGAATGAGAACACTACCCCCCCCCCCAAAAATAAAATGTTTGTCCAACTCGTAAAAACCTAGCAAAAATGGTAAATATCTACCAAATCATATTATTGAGTTAGGAATAAAGTGAATAAACTATTTGATGCCTTTTTTATACTGATTATGAATATAATAATCATTTCTATTGTAAATGTGTTTCAGCCCCCCCCCCCTATACAGGCGATACCTAACCCAGAATTGACAAATATAGGGGGGGGGCTGAAATTCATAGAAATGCTTATTATATTCGTAATCAGCATAAAAAAAGGCATCAAATGGTGTATTCACTTTAGTCCTAACTTAATAATATGATTTGGTAGATATTGACCGCAAAAATGATTATAAACAGATTTTTGATGCATCTTTTAAAGTCTTTTTTTTTTAACCCCCAAAAACAAATTCTTTTGCGAAGCACACCCCTCCTCCCCCAAAACAAATCCCTGGATATGGCGCCTGATTGTAATAGTACATTTTGGAAAATTTGCAAAACAGCTATGGAGAAGACCTGTTAATTAGGTGTGAACATATTTTTTACACGCAGACATCAATGAAACAAAAGGTACATAGTTATTACAACCATTTATTTAACAGTGTATATACAATTCATAAACTATTTTTAAAAACAAAAGAAATTGGGATATACAAATAAGTTGAGCTACTACACCATTATTTCTCTAATATACAGCCAGAGCGAGATTATAACAGCCAAAGAAGACGGAAATAAACAGTACTGATTTCCATAAAAGCAAACTCCAAATTATGCCATAGCAATTGCAAAAATAACCTATTCCAAATTTTTTTTATTGAAACACATTGTTTGAGGGGAAGGCTATTATTTTAGAGCATAAAAACAATTATTTATGTGAAACTTAACAAGCATTATAAGGAATATTTCCTTTTGGAAGATTACACTCTTTGGACCTTCTTTTTAATAGCCTCTCCTTTGGGTATTGTCCTTGTTTATACATTAAATTTCAAAAGACCTTCATTTTCTGCTTCTTCTTGAAGGACAACCTCAATTTTGATTACAAATTAGAATTTATGGAAAAGTTTGAAGTCGACACTTTATTGAATAAAACCACAAGTGGACTGCAATAGTGAGCAGGACCTTTCAGCAAAGATTTTTAATACAGCCTAGGAATTCTTTTCCAAAGTTTCCTTTGAGCATAAAGACCTACTGTTTAGTCCTTGGATGGGACAAAGCCTCCCAAATAATGTTAGCATTACTATGTTTAAAAAAAAGGACACAAATCAAAATGGACAATATGACTTATTGTTAAAATTCACTTGACTCCATCTTTGAAATTCGAAAGCTGGAAGGTCCAGGTCAATTTACCCACTAGATCATCAGTACATTAAAATCAAAACCAAGAAAAAGTAAATGTTTTAATTCACACTATGTTTTCTTGCATGGACTTTTTTCAATTTGGCTTCAAAAGTTTAGCGCTTATACAAAATTTTTCACAGGTCAATTACTCTTCATATTTGTGTTTTATAAAAAGGAAAAAAGAACAGGATTATAATTTATTGAAAATACGTAACAAATTGGGAACTGCAAATACTAAAAAGAAAAGTGTTGCTGTTTTACTGGAAATTTTCACATTGGGTAATTTTAAGGTTTTGATCTTCTTAAAAAGCTTGAAAAAATGGGAAATTTATTTTAAGGTTTATTTTTAGTAGTTTTGATTTCTCTTCTAGAGCCAGTTATTCAAGGAAAGGATGGTGCAAGGATGGATGGTAGAATAGAGAAGCCTCAAGTAATTACAACCACGGATGGGCCGAAGAAAAGCTCTAATGGCAAGCTAGTGAAAAATTTAGGTAAATTTAAACCTGGTGCGCCAAATTTAGATAAAAACAGAAAATTAGTCATTCCAATGGTTCCAATTCCTCTGGCTACTAACTCCAAAGAAGTCGTTCTACCCTTACAAGAAGCTAAAACGTCTTTGAATGCTCCTTTCATGTCGTCATCAGAAACTGGACCAGAAACTTTACCGAAGTCAAGTGAGTATTTTACATGACAAATTTTACTTTTATTTAACGTTACCCCCACCGTATTCTATCACCACAAAGAAGACCCTACTTCCATCCATTCGGGTTATTTTTAAATTTAAATTCACTACCTTTTATCATCTTTTTCAGCCGTCGGGAAAGAGGATTGACCACTGTCAATCGTCAAAAAATATACACTTGAGTCAAATACAGATTTAACTAATAATATATGCCATACAAATTGACAAAATTTAAATAGTCACAAAAAACGACACCGTCTTTTTTATCACTTTTAACCTTCAGTTATCGTCGGGTACCTCCATCTTCTTGACCCCACTATCACATCAACAGATCTAAAAAAAATTATTATTAGTGAAAAACTTAAATAAACATTTTCAATGACTGGGTAAGAAAATACTCAAGAAGGTACTTCAACAGACTAATACTCATGAACAAAGCTGTATCCAGGTAGGGGGAAGGGGTTGAACCATGTCTCAAGATCATGCAAGTCATTATTTTTCATTTTGCTTAATTGTCTGTGACTTATATTGAACAAACAGAAATGTGGAAAAACGTTTCATTGAGTAAGTTCATTGAGCTGTAGTCCGATAAATAACCTGTTAAACTAGGATAGTTCTATAACAGCTTATGACTTTAGTACAATCGGAATGTCTAATGGACATGTACTACACTTTTTAATGTTCTTAATTTTTGCCTCAGCATCCAAGGGCGAAATAACGGGAAAATTGAAAGAGCACAAATCATAAGGAGTGTCAAAAGAAAGGGGAGGGAGGTTCTGAACAATGGAAGAAAGAAACCTGTTCAGATCATTGGCTGTAACTGAAGGGTCTTTTTGGAAATGGAAATCTATATTATTCCGTGTTTTCCCACAAATTTTCTTTATTCTATTATACCATTGTTTTGGCTTTGTAGAAAATAAATCCTGGACTTTGCATTTGAAATATGAAGAAGCAGATTTACGTATTTTGTTTTGTTATATGTTCAAAAGTCACTAGACTTTTGAACAACAGCAAACTTATAAGAAAATCGAAATATATTTTCTTGTGATTATTATCGCTTCTAATCAGCAGTTGTACCAAACCAATCCTGCTCAACTCATCCTCAGGGCTATACTGTGGTGTTTATCCTCCCCATAGTATGGTGCAGACGGTTTGATATCATTCTATTTTCCCTTCTTGTTTTAGTTTTATTTTTGTGTTTAAAGCTTTTTCCAATAGGCAATGATTAGAAGTCTTCCAAAAAAAAAGGTCCCCCCAGATCCCAAATCAAATTCCAGTGAAAGCGTCATAGTGAAAGATACCCATCCTGGCTGGTCAAGCACACTATCTCAAAGTTCTAATGATAGCTCCAATGCGGTAATAGGACAATGATAAGTGTAGGGGCTAATGTAACCATAAATGATGATAATGGGTTTCAAGAGGTCCTCTCTAGAAGCTCTAAAAAAGGAAAAAAAGCTCCTCAATTAAAAGCATTTCCCCTCTCCCTGCCCAAGATCCTCCCTCCAAAACTTAGGAATCTACCTTAAAATTACTCCCACTACCCCCTTTGAAATAAAAATGATCACTCCAATAAGAGTTGCAATTTTTTAAATTGCTAAAATCAATGTTCTCACTTAACATTAACCGTGATGGATCTCTGCTAATAGCTGTAGAAGATCAGAAATCAGCAGATACAATAATTAACCTTAAATCCCTTCTGAATACCCCAATTATTGCATCTAATTGGAACCCAAAACAATCACCAACAAAAATAGTAGTTTATAATGTTCCCCCAGAGATATCTACTCAGGAGTTAAAAGAAGGGCTCTCAGATAGGGCTGGAAACACAATCCCAGTTGAGGATGATACCCAACTTGGAAAACCTAACTCTAATGGTCTAAAAACTAGTAGATCCTTCTTATTCACACTGAACGATAAAATTGATATCCCAGAAAAATTATTCCTATTTGGGCAAATCAAACCACACAAGGAATACAAACCTAAGCCTATCCAGTGTCAGAAGAGTTTCAAACTGGGACACACAAACAAATGCAATGAAATTCTCCAAGAGTGTAGTAATTGTAAATCTTTCCATCCTAAAGAGCTGACAACTTGCAACAAAACTCAGCCTACATGCATCAATTGCAAAGGCCCACATGAATATACAAATAAATCATTATGCCCTGCATACAAAAAAAGAGCTCTAACACTCCAAATATCAACAGAGAAAGCCATCCCATAACCCTTTGCAGCAATGGAAACCAATGCTGCCCAACAATACCAAATAAAGCCTGTAATGAAACCAACCAAAAACCACCCAGTCAAATGCATCCAATGCACCCAGCACCCCATGTAAAACACCATCTTCTAAGCCCCCTAACTCAAATCCCTATCAGAAGAAATCACCAAGCCAACAAACCTCCTTGTCCGGTGAGATGAGGTCAGCCTGCCCCCCCCTCCCAAGAGGAAACAAACCAGAAACACCAGGAATCAATCCCTTAATCAACAAACAGGATGCACAACCAAAAATGCAATCCCCAAATATATGCTTATTCATTCTAAACTGTAATGCAGTTCAGGCCATGAAAATACATCAACTACAGAAAACAAAAATTATTGCAGAATTGGCAAAAATCTACATCCCAGATGATATGCTCATTCAAGCAAAAAAAGATCTTGCTTTACTTTTAACAAAGCTGAACATTGATACACAGTCATATGAAGAATAAATCAACAACACAACATATATCAATACTCAAATGGAATGTAAGATCACTCACAGAAAATGAGCTAAATGAACTAATATCATTTATGAATAATAATTCCATTGATTTTGCTTGCCTTCAGGAAACTCATTTAACCCAAAATCAACAAATTAAGTCTCCGGGATATACTATCCTGAGAAAGGACAGGTCATCAGAGAGAAAAGGAGGCGGTGTAGCTTTAATAATAAATAACAAGATAAAATTTTATGGCATCTATTTTCCAGATTTTGCAAATGATGTTGATGTAATTGGTATCAGTGTTTGGCTGAATAATTTAAAAACCTACATATTAAGCTTTTATAACCTTAATGGCCAAACTACAGATGCCAAGGATTTCTTTAATTATATAAATAATTCTAATATGTTAAAAAATATCATTATTTGTGGTGATTTCAATTCCCACAGCCTTTTGTGGGGGAATAAACCAGCAAATAAAGCTGGTAAATTCATTGAGCATATGACTTCAAATATTAATGAATTAGCTGTTGCTACCCCTCCAAACCTGAACGCATATTTCAACCCCAAAAGTGGCAGATTCTCCACAATTGACCTACAAATTGTGTCATTAAATTTTTTGAACAAAATTTACATAAAAAAAAATGATAGTCTATGTACTGACCACTTTGCTATAGTTTGCTCCCTAAATGAACCTGCTGAAACTTTATCTCATACCTCCAAATATATGAACACTAAAGCAAATTGGTCTATATTCCAAAATAAGCTAAATGATGAAATTACAAGTTTCACCCAAAGTTTCTAAGACAACAGTTGACACACATGCTGAAGCATTGACATCTTTACTAATAAATACATCTAATCATGCTATCCCCAAGACAACACCTAAGAAAACATTCCCTAAACAAATTCCTAAAGCATGGTGGACAAATGTGTGCCTAAATAAATGGAGGATAAAAAAGGCAGCTAGGACAGAATTCATAAGAAAAACCATCAACTATTACATATTTAAAAAATTACAAGCAGAATCTAATCTAAAAAGGACTATAATAGATGCTAAATATAAATTCTGGAATAATTTTTTCAAATAATCTCTCCAGAGAAACGCATGAGCCAATTATACATAAAGTCATAAGCCACATCTGTGGGAAAAACACTTCCCCCAACCCACTCCTGTATGAGCATATACATAATAATACCCATTATGACAATGATAATGGTAAAGCTAACCTATTTGCAACACTTTTTGTTAATAAGCTAACATCAAATAATCAAAGCAAACTGTCCACAATTCCTATGAACCCAAGTTACCAACCACTCCCAGGATCCAAGGACATAACCAATCCATTTTGAATCCAGGAATTGAATAATGCAATACATCATATTAGGACCAAATCTAGCAGCAGCTATGACAATGTACACCCAGTACTTATACAGAATCTTACACATTCATACAAACAAGAACTGATAAATTGTTATAATCACGCTTGGACATCTTCTAGGTTCCACAATATATGTAAATGTTCGTCCCTTATACCAATCCTAAAGAAAAATAAACCAAAAGATAACCCTGAGTCTTATAGGCCCATAATGATTACACCTGTGATGGGGAAAATAATGGAGAAAATAATCTATCAAAGACTCCTCTGGTTGGTTGAAAAAAAAATTTTATCCCACACACTCAAACTGGATTCAGGAAACACCACTCCTCAACAGATGCTTTCATTTTGCTAACAAATGCAATAAATGAATCTTTCTAAAAAAATAATGTCCTAGTGGCAGCTTTCCTAGATTTTGAAGGGGCATATGATAATGTGAACCACCAAATCCTTTTAAATAAACTTGCAAACCTTGGAGTGCCCCCTAAGCTAGTATTCTTTATTAAATCCTTCATAGAAGTGCGAAGTTTCATCGTTTGTGTTGGTTCAGCCTATTCACCCCAAAAGACAATAACCAAAGGCCTACCTCAGGGAGCAGTCCTCAGTTGCCTCCTATTTGCCCTATATCTCTGGGACATGAACCTACCCCACACGAATCTACAATATGCTGATGATCTGGTGCTATGGTAATCTGACAACACCTTTCAGATAGCACAGTCAAATCTGCAAAAGTCACTTTTCCAGTTTGAAAAATTCTCTCAACATTCAGATTTACCCATTGCACCCACCAAGTCAAAAATAATCCAATTTCACCGGAAGCGAAACCATGTTAAAGCAAAACTAACTCTAAATAAAACAACTATTCCAGAAGATAGTCATATTAATTACCTAGGTCTAATGCTTGACCAAAAACTTAATTTCCACCTCCACATTTCAAATACAATAAAAAAATGCTATAGGAAAGCAAATATACTAAAAAGACTTCTTTCCATACCCTGGTTTTGTCAGGGGAAAACCTTCCTCCAGTCTTATAAGTCACATATAACACCCCAGAAAAATAATGGGCCCATCGTTTATGGCGCTTGTGCAAAGACTCAGACGCAAAAAATTGAAACAACACAAAATAATACAATGCGTCTCAAATTTGGTCTTAGAAACCCACAAGCACCAAGTTTTTGCTTATGGAGAGGGGTTTAACAACAGTAAGGGAGAGACGTAGCTTTCTCTTGACAAAACATCTTACAAAAATTGAATCAAATAGCTCACACACATTACATAATTGGTTAAGAAATCTAGCCATGTATAGAGGTATTGCAGATGAGTACCAGGTATGCCAATATTCAAAAGAAGTTCCCTGTACCAGCAAATTCTATTACACCTACTTTCCCCCAATCCCCTCCATGAAATTGGTCATTTCCCATAATAAATACTGAATTCTCAAAATGGAATAGACTTAACCCCCATTGCTTTTGTCCAGAAAAAATTTGCAGAACTTAATACAATTACCTATAAAAATCACTTCCAAATATTTGTTGATGGGTCAAAAATGAATGAGAAGGTTGCAAGTGGTGTTTTCTTTCCTCACCTGAAAATTGCAATGGGCGAGAGATTATTTAATAATTTATCTATAAAGTCTGCAGAGTTAAATGCCATAATAATGGCATTAGAAGACCTTAAGCAAAACCAACCTTTGATTGCAAATTCGAATAATATTATCATCTATTCCGACTCTTTATCAAGCCTTGAGTTGCTGGCCTCAGCTCCTCAATATAAGTTGGACACTGACACTTATCATTGTCTCAGTATTATTGATAATCTTGCTTCAAGTGGCATAAAAACTTATTTTCAGTATATTCCTAGCCACTCTGGCATAAGTGGTAATCATCAGGTTGATGAAATAGCTAAAAATGCTATAAATATTGACCAGCCAAGTGGGAGACCAATCCCAATTAGAGATATTTTTCGATGGAGGCTATCAGATATTAATTTTAATAAGATTAATCCTATCCTTTCCACCTTTCCCAATAATTATCTTTCTAAAATTTATCATAGAATTCGTTCTGGAACAAATGGACTAAATTTCCTTGCATTCTCATATAAGCTTTCTAATTCAAGTGGTTCAATTCCCCTGTCCCCTCTTTGCAGGCATTGTAATATGAATAATGAAACGATTGACCATTGCCTATTTGAATGTAATATGCTGACGTCTGCACAACATACCTTGCTTTATAAACTGTTAAAATACTTCAAACACCACAAAATCTCACTATCAGCCAAGAGCCTGGCCAACTATACCTGCACACAGAGCACAGAAATCGATATCTATCATCTTATATTTGAACTCCTTGAGTCACAAGATCTACTGAAAGATATCTGAGAATATCTAATAAATAAGAGACAACCAAGACAGTAGCTCTGTAGCCCACAGAGTGAAGCAAAAAGAAGAGGGCTAAATAGTACCAACTGAATAGCCCACCTGCTGTGAATTAGAAGAAGAAGAAGATTTGTTTACGCAGTGAGTTCGCTTCGGATGTTTTACCATTCTTTAGTAGATTTAATTCTAATTAGTTTTTTCAATTGGCTATTAACGTTTGGTTTGTAATTATAAAATGTTTTTATTCTTTTCTCAGGGAAAGAATCTTTTTTTTTTTTGTTTTAATCAGATTTTGGAATTCAGAGACTTTAAAATTAATGTCATTTTTTCCTTTGAGAGACAGCCAGTTTTCATTGGTAATCGAAGATCCAAATGTGTAAAGGCCATCATTGGAAATTGGGCGATAAGAGAACTCAGTAACAGAAAAAGTATGATTAAAGATATTGAGAGGCTTCGTTAATAAACAAAAATGGTAACTTCCTCCAAACGGGGGCAAGGGGACAGGAGGGGCATAGAAAGCCTGCATATTGGTGCAAATCAAATCAAGGGTTGAATTTCCTTTTGTTGTTGGTATTTTTACTATTTGTTTTAAGTTTAGGGAACTACAAAGGGAATTTAACTTTAGATCATTAGCATCACCTACTAAGAAAATACCGGCGTTCGGGATTTTTCATAGGACAAAGTCGGTACTACTATGCAGTTGTTGGTAGAATCGCTGTCTTTGTGCAGCGTTTTGATTTGGGGAATAATAGAAGCAGGAAAACACAATCAAATTAAAGGGGCGTGGTAAAACTTTGGGTCTTACACTTAACCAAATGATATCATCGTAATCTGAAAGGTTGGGAGTATGAATTAATTTAGGAAAGAGATAATTATTTACAAATAATAGTATTCCACCTCCCTTTTTACCTAGGGGGTGATCATGAGGACGAAGTTTTATGAATGGGGAGTAGTTATTAATTTTCAACAAATCAGGGTTCTGTGCTTGGACCTCAGTTATGGCAATTACATCAATTTTGTGTATTTGACAGAGGGCCTCTAGCTTGATCAATTTATCGAAATTCAGGCTTTCGGCGTTCGTAACAAACAACTTTGGGAAGTGAAACGGTTACTAAAGAGGGCAATTTTTTGTTTGTTAATTGTGGGAGGCAGTGGGGGGTGGAAGGAACGTGGATCTGGGAGGGGAAAGGCATTTTTTTCGGGACGAAGGCTGGGATTGTTTGAGAAGTAGGATTAAAAGGCGGGGCTGGACCGGGCTTGAGAGAAAAGGAGGACAGTGGACAAATTATGGGGATATTATTAAGTAGGGATTTGGGGGGACATAAGTTAGAACTAAAACACTGGTTTACACTAGAGTCACATAATTCGATGCTTCCATAACCCGAATGGATGGAAGTAGTCTTCTTTGTGGTGATAGAATACGGTGGGGGTAATGTTAAATAAAAGTAAAATTTGTCGCGTAAAATACTCACTTGACTTCGGTAAAGTTTCTGGTCCAGTTTCTGATGAGAACATGAAAGGAGTATTCAAAGACGTTGTAGCTTCTTGTAAGGGTAGAACAACTTCTTTGGAGTTAGTAGCCAGAGGAATTGGAACCATTGGAATGACTAATTTTCTGTTTTTATCTAAATTTGGTGCACCAGGTTTAAATTTACCTAAATTTTTCACTAGCTTGCCATTAGAGCTTTTCTTCGGCCCATCCGTGGTTGTAATTACTTGTGGCTTCTCTATTCTACCATCCATCCTTGCACCATACTTTCCTTGAATCACAACTGGCTCTAGAAGAGAAATCAATACTACTAAAAATAAACCTTAAAATAAATTTCCCATTTTTTCAAGCTTTTTAAGAAGATCAAAACCTTAAAATTGCCCAATGTGAAAATTTCCAGTAAAACAGCAACACTCCTATCATTTGGAATTTTTACACGCAGTATTCTAGTCAGCTTGTGCAAGTATATCCATAAAAGAATAAAGAAGGACCGCTATCATGTATCATCCTTAACATTCCTTTGATTCAAATTATATTCCGTTATTACAATCAATAACTCATATTTAATCTGAGATATTTTAGATGTTCTTAAAATAGTAAAAACAGCCACTCAAGTCCTAATCTTATGCAAGCTTTGCCCGCGTTTTTTTTTCTAGACATAATCATTGATTTTCTAAACATAAAACATTCAGTGAACTGGGTATTAGTGATTTCCAGTGATTTCTAGGATTATCACAGAGACCAAACATGACAGAACTTCTGGACAACAACAACATAAGAATACTAACTTTTTGTGATACAGTACCATCTAAAGCTTTTGATTCCGTTACCTAGGAGCATGAGGAACTAAAGCTTGAATAAAAATTCCATTAAAAAAATCCCTAATTTCTAAAATAAAAACGCCAAGATTAAAAACACAGTCTCAGATTTTTTGAGGATTTTAACTTTTTGTGATACAGTACCATCTAAAGCTTTGGATCAAACCAAAACAAATGTAAATTATAATGTCGGGGAAGAAAAGACGATTGGTCAGAGTGAAAAGGCATTTTATATTTTTGAATGTTTTTACTGCTTAGACCAAATTTTTGATTTTATTTATCTGCTGTCAAGTTGAAAAAAAGTGTCTTTTAAGTTTATTGTATATTAAGTAGGTAGTAAGTGTAGTTGTTTTTGATTTTTCTACGATTTATATACTAGGCTACCTGGTAATTTTGATAGGTGGGGATGGAGGAGGAGCCTCCTGTGCCACACATGACTCTGAGCAACTGTTCAGGAAGGGGTTTTTGCTATGATACTCAGACTCATGACTTGTGCTCAGGCACTCAGACTAAAATGACATTGACTTCTGTGAATATACTAGCAAAGGGTTTTATTGATAATAGAGAGGCAACCATCCCTAGGACAGCAAGAATATTTTTAGGTAGATACTTGACAAAGGAATTTAGAAACCATGAGTGTAAGGGTCATTATGGAGTGATTAGTCAGCGCCCAGGTCCTGGTGGTAGTATTGAAATATTAGCAAATAGTGAAGAAATAGCAGTAAATTTACTAGCCCTAGGCTAAATGACCTGAAAGTAGAAAATGTAGTTCTTCGGTTTGAAAGAAAAGACATCAGAAATGCAAAACAAGTGAAAAATAAAAGAGGTATAGTATTTATCCCAAAGGGTTTTGCTGACAAAGAGGAAATAAAGAGTGAAATAGAAAACAACCCAGAGGTAAGTGAAATCAGTTTCATGGAAAAGAGAGATACTTTGCAAGAAAATAAAGAAAGTGTTTATAGACTTATAGTAGAATACCAAGAAGAAGTAAAATTCCCAAAAAGAATATCAATATGGGGAGCACTTATTAGTGTAAAACAATATATACCCCCTGCTATGAGATGCTATAAGTGCCAAAAATTTGGCCATACAGCTTTAAACTGCTGGGCTGGTGAAAGATGCCTTCTTTGCTCTGGAAAGCATAAGCATAATCTAAATGAATACCCAGAGAAAAATAAGAAACCTGAAGAGCAAACACTAGTGTGTGCAAACTGCAAGGGCCCACACTCTGCAAACAGCAAACAATGTCTCCATTATCATGAGAGAACAGAAGCTCTTAAAATAGCTTACACAAAAAATATGACTTATAAGGAAGCACTGTGTCAAGTTAATAAGATAACAGTTCCCTCAACAAGCCATTTTAATGCCCCTAAAGAAAAAACTAATGAACTAAAACAGAACACTAGCTTGATGGAACAAAGCACTAGAGTGGATAAATTAGAAAAATGCCTCGCCTCAGTTGCCTCTCTTCTTACTACTATATGTGAGTCATTGATTGATATGCTACCCAAAACTTCAGAAAAAATAGGAATAGTAAGAAACTTTACTAGGGTTTTAGATGAAGTTCTTGACCTTGTCCCTGGGGCAACTAAAAATTCAGCAAGCAATGACCATACAGATAGAGAACAGAGTGAGACTAAAATGGTAAAAAGAGCCCGCACATCACCTGACAAAGAGAACTCACCAGGCAAAGGAAAAAATCTAAAGAAGGGGAAGCACATCAATAAAACATGAAGGTCCTGCAACTAAACACACGAGGAATGGGAAAAAACTAAAACTACTCTTATAAATACTTTAATAATAAGAGGTAAACCTGATCTGGTGCTCCTCCAAGAGACTCTACTAACTAATGAAAAGAAAACACCAAAATTTCCTGGCTTTCATCCTGTACAATGGGATAGAGAAGGGAAAAAAAGGAGGAGGTCTGCTGACAATGGTAAGAGAAAATATACCCTTCAGGAAGATACAAGTGCCCATTACAGGTAAAAATGAGGTTGGTTTTTGAATGTCAAACTGGATGACAATAGATGGTTATCTTTTGTTAATTATTATAATAGAGCAACAGTGGATTTTGATGCGAGTCAATTTAAAAAGATCAATGACCTATGTGAAAGTCACAAATTTATAGGAGGTGATTTCAACCTTCATAATAAAATGTGGGATACTACATCACAACAGGACCAACAATCTCTTGCCTTTGCTGACTATATCTTGGAGCCTGAAAGTAACATCTGCCTTATTACACCATGTGATCTGGGCACTAGGCTAAACGTAACTAATGGTAAGTACTCTACTCTAGATTTAACACTTGTTTCTTTTTCATTAGCTGTAAATCATCACGTCCAGCTAGCTGGCGCAGTAGATTCTGATCATCTTCCAGTTATACTAGAACTAGAGGAATGCATAGATTTCCCAGAATTCCAGAGAACAAAAATGTGGAAATTCTGTAATAGCAAATGGCCAAGCTGGCAAAGTACCATTGCCTCTAAAATCCAAAAAATTTCACCTGATTATCCAGTTGATTTAATGAATGAACAAATTACAAATTTACTAGTGAAAACTAGTGAAAGATATTTTTGGTTTTTGTAAGCCTAAAAAAACAAAAAGAAACTCCATTCCAGGCTGGAATACTAACTGTGAAAAAGCTTGGCTGGAAAAAAAAGAGCTAAAAACCAATATGCAAGAAATCCAACAATAAGTAATAAAATAGAGATGAATAGGGCCACTGCAGTCCTAAAAAAAACTATCCTCCAAGAAACAAGAGAAGGCTGGAAGAAACTAATTGAGGAAAAATGTTCAAATAATACAACTATAAAAGATATGTAGCGAAATTTTAAATATATACTGACCAAGAAAATCCCCCCAAACTTCTTGTCCAACTCAAAAAGGATGGCAGGGAGCTCACAGCTATAGAGGATAAAATGAAGATCCTCAAAGAAATTTTTTTGAAAAATGATCACAGATACCCTCATCAAACACCAAGCAATACAATTATTGAAAAGATAAAACACTCTCCAATGGAAGACTTCACTCTGGAAGAACTTGAAAATGCTTTAAAGAAAATCAAACCAGGAGCAACTGGTCCTGATCAAATACATAACCAAATGCTAAAAAATCTACCAGAGGAAGCCAAAAACACACTTCTGATTCTTTTCAACAAGTCTGTTAAAGAGGGGTATACTCCCAAGGAGTGGAGAAAGACATCCATTATCCCAATACCTAAAACAGGAAAGGAACCCTCTAGTGCAGATTCATATAGACCCATTTCTCTAACATCCTGCCTCTGTAAATTACTAGAACACTTGATAAAAAATAGAATTCTTGAGCTTGTAATAAAATCTGCTCAGAAAGAGCAGTTTGGTTTTCTTCCAAACCTGAGCACAAGTGACTGCCTAGTTAGACTTGAGAACCAAATAAAACAGGGCTTCCGATGCAGGAAGGATACATTTGCTGTCTTCTTAGACATGAAGTCTGCATTTGACCGAGTAGATGTGGACAAGCTGTTGAAAAAAGTAGAGGAGATTGGTGTTCCTATAGAGTATCGTCGGCTGGGAGGATGATTGTCGTATTAGGCATCTCCGGCCAAAATTGAGTTATGAATGCCATCTAGTGTAAAATTTTGCGTAGAATCTGAATCTGCTTTTTGTTTTGCTCTACTGGCTACCGTTCCTGAGTAAAAGACCAAAAACCATTTGTCGTATCGGACATTATCGCTGATAATCCGCTAGCGAAATTGTCGTATTGGAAAATTGTCGTATCTGGCTGTTTTGCCATCACGCACTTCAGAGAAGAAGAAGAAAATGGCGCGTCCAAGGAAAAACTTGGCGAGGGATTTTGAAGCAATTTTTGATGAATTTGGCAGGTAAAGTGTCGATTTCTTCTAGGCCTCTGCACCCTATAGTATAGTATAGAGTAGGGTCTCTGCACCCTATAGTACAGGGGAGCTACACTGCACCTTTACCCAAGAGTATATCAAATAGGCTACCTGATTTGTTATGATTTTTGGTGCATATATAGTTTGATTTGGAAACAGCATTGAATTAGGAATATGGTTCTATTCCTAGATAACAGAATTGTCTTGTCTATTTACGCACATTATTGTACCACTGCACCATCTCATAATGCGATTTGCTAATTTGCAGAACTCAAAGGAAGTATCAAATTTTCTTGAACAAGTAGGCTAGCCTAGGCTATTTGATTAGGCTGAATATTTTAGCCATATGGATTGCTGAATGTTTTGAATGCATTGATAGTTAATAGTAGAGTCTAATTACAAATACACAATTTAGTTTAAGCATAGCCTAATTCTAGGCTAATTCTAGAAAATACTGCCCAATCTTAAACACATGATCCTATAGGCCTTGTAGGATACAAAACCACTCAAACATAAATAGATTCAATCCCAGACATGTGCTGTAAAGAAAAAATAGGCTACTAGGGTTTGCTAACTTTTCTTTAAGCTTAATTTTCAGTATAAAAAGTTTCTGAGATCAAATTGAGCTAATCCCAACAAGGTAATCTAAATCTATACATATGCAAGACTAAGAGCTTGCTTGGAAATATAGGCTCTATTTGAATCAAATTATGCTCGGTTGCTTGTCCAAAGTTAGTGATTATCCAAACACCAGGGGTGCTTGGATAATATACCCAGTTCTTCATCAGCAGCTGATGTGTATTACCAAATAAAGCTAGTTTAAAGAAAAATCAAACTGTTTTGTTAAGCCTAAAGGTGTATCTGGCTTTGTGGGGGAATAGACAAGGAAATAGAAAATCTAATGGTATATTTCCTTTTTTTCTTTATCTGATTTCTCCCCTTTAATAAATATTAGAGCTAAAAATATGTTTTGCTATTACTAGGCCTAGACTAGTCTATCCTTACAAAGCCTATCTTTAGTCTACTGAAAATTTCATTTTCCTGACTTGCAGTTCTTCACTGAGCCCATCGCTGGAGTAACCACTATAATTTTTTTTTTCTTTTACAGCTCTGACGAAGACCTTGAGAATTCTGACGAATATTCGGAATATGCACCGAGTATTGCTGAGTGCTCATCAGCAAATGAACAGAGCATCATTTCTTACAAAGACGAGTCAAGCTTTGCTGATGCAGGTGAAAGAGTTCTTTCCGATTCCCCGTTGCCCTTTGTTTATGTTTCGACTGATTATGGACAAGCTAATCGGAATAATGAAACTAGTTATTTTGAAGATGTCGAGAGAGGTTCAAATTCTTTTACAGAGCCTGTAGCTGGAAATAGGAATGGCACAGAAGGCGTTGACCCTGGAAAAAAATCAACGAGAAAAAGATTGAGGAATGAAAGCGAATGGATAAAAACTAAGATCAAGACAGCAAATAATGATGGGACTGCCTACGTTAACCCCAAGACTAAGAAAACGCATAGCAGAGTCCGTTCTGTGCAGCCTTCAAAGTGTACTGAAGATTGCTTCTACGAATGTCACAAAATCCCACCCGAAAAAAGACAGAATGCTTTTGATAATTTCTGGAAATTGTCTGCTGAAATGAAGAAAATTTTTTATCTGAAAACCACAAAGTGCCTGCCTAAGAAGAAAAACAAAAAACAAGTGACAAGGAGGAAAAACACCTACCAGTATTTTTTTGTCATCAACGGAAAAGAAAGGCAGGTTTGCAGATCTTTTTATCTGACAACGTTCGACATAACCGAGAGGAGAGTGCACTACGCTCACGAGCAGAAGAATACCTGCGGAACGCCCACGCCTCCAAGGAAGAAGATCGCCAAAAACAAAACATCAGAGGAAGACATGGAGTTCATACGTAACCACATTAACTCCTTTCCAAAGATCGAGTCCCACTATCGAAGGGCTGAGACTTCCCAACAATATTTGGAGTCTAACTTGAACATGGCTCGGATGTATAGCTTATATTGTGAAAAGTGCGAAGATGAGGGCCGCAAGAGTGCCTCAGAAACTGTATACAGGAAAGTGTTCAATACGGAATTTAACTTGTCGTTCCACACACCAAAAAATGACCGGTGTGATTTGTGCGAAGAATTTGATGTTGCACGCAGGAATGGAACTACGGTATCTGACGAAAAACGAGCTATTTTTGAAAATCATAAAAGGTCAAAAGCAGAAACCAAAGTAGAAAGAGATATGGATAGATTGCTTACCAAGCCAGTCCTCTGTTTTGATCTGGAAAATGTATTTGCATTGCCAAGAGGGAACGCATCTTGTTTCTTTTACAAAAGAAAGATCAATACTTATAACTTGACTGCTGTGCTGCATTACAAGGACAGTGCTGAACCAGATCCAAGTAAACAGACGAAAAAGGAGATCTATTGTGCTCTCTGCTCTGAGTTGATTGGAGGGCGGACCGGAAATGACATTGCAAGTGCAGTGGCGGCTCTCTTGTCAAAAGTCTTTTCAGGGCATCCAAATATCAAAGAGCTTATAACGTGGTCTGACTCCTGTGTCCCGCAAAATAGGAACAGTATCATGAGCTACCAAATGCAGGATACTTTGAAAAAGCTCCCCCATGTTCAGTCCATTACAATGAAGTTTTGCGAGCCAGGACACTCATCGATCCAAGAAGTGGACGCTGTCCATAGTGCCATCGAACATTACTTTGCTAAATTGGAAATTCATTCACCTCTGACCCTCACTCGACTTATGATTAAAGCTAGGAAAAAGGAACCGTACATTGTGATCCAAATGAAAAGATCTGACTTCTTAGATTTTCAGAGCTGCTCCAAAGAATACAAAGGATATTCGAAAGTTCCCTTCACAAAAGTCAAGGAACTGAGATTTGTTTCAACTGAGCACAAAAGAGTGTATTACAAGGAGAATTTTGGCTCTGCCTCACATGAACTGGTGAAGATTGCACCCGAGGCTGCAGTAGTTAAAAAAGGAAGGGGAGTCTCCAAAGTTACTGTGATTGAGGAGTTACTTGAGCCAGGCCCACTCCCTAGGCTCTCTTCCTTGCCTGAGGAAAAGATCAAGGACGTGAAAAGCCTCCTAAAGTTCATGCCGCTGGAGGACCAAGCATACTACAAAGCATTTTTCGATAAAACATAAAAAAGTAGGTCCAGTTTCGTTGGAACGATGTTTCTTTGTACCCGAAGTAGTGCTGAGTTTTTCTTATGCTTTTATATTCGAAATTGATTAAAATTTAAAGCTTGCAAAACTGAGTTCCTAAGAGATAAGACATTTACGCTGCTAGTTTTCAGAGCAAAATTGTCGTATTGGTTTTCCGTAAAAAGAAATTTCCGCGAGCGTTTTGTCGTATCTGTTTTTCAACAAGCAATATCTCAATATCCAGTTGCTCCAGGTGAACGAAATTTCAACCAGGTTGTAGCCCTTGAGTGCGACTACAGTCGAGATAAAAAAATCCCGGTTTCGTCATTAAATAAAAAAGATATCGCGTTTCAAACTTCAATCGCGTTTTTCTTGAAACTCGTCTCGAGTCAGATACGACAATCATCCTCCCAGCCGACGGTATGTCAATTGGATCTCTAGCTTTTTGAGGAATCGTGAGGTTAGAGTATCTGCTGGAGGATATAGTACAGATTTTCAGATTAAAACTGACATGGAATTACCTCAAGGAGGTGTGTTAAGCCCATATTGTTTATTATTTATTGCTGTGACTTGGACCTCTCAACTGTCCTTGGCTGCAAAACATATATATATGCAGAATATATTGCACTAGTTACAACTGGAAAAACACCCCATCATCTACAGTCAGTGATGCAAAAAGCATTGAATAACGTACAACAGTGGTGTAGAGAGAATAATATGATATTATCACCTGAGAAAACAGTTGGTATGCTTTTCTCAAAAAGTAATAATACTCTAATACCACAGGTGAATCTTCAAAATCAGGTTATTAGGGTGGATGATTCTTTTTGTTACCTAGGCCTAATTTTGGATAGTAAAATGACTTGGTTGAGACATATAGAGTATTTACTTGGTAATATAAAGAGTAGGTTAAACCTTATAAATGTAATGTGCCTAGGAAAAAGGGTCGCTTCTTATAAGTGCCTTAGTAAAATTATAAAGGCTGTTATTGTTAGTAAGTTTGATTATGGCAGCTTTATATATGGTGATACTAGTAAGAAGAATTTAAAAAAGTTAAATGTAGCTTATCATAGTGCTCTTAGGCGATCCTTAGGCTGCCTTAATAGTACCCCTGTTCCTGCAATGATGATTGAGTTGGGGGTGAATACCCTTACATTACGACGTGATAAGTTACTTGTGAAGTATTTTGCTAAGAAGGCTAGTCTAGAGGATGATCTTATTAACATAGAACTATTAAGAAATTACAATAGAGATATTAGATTGAAGACCAGGAATATTCCTGCTTTTTTTAGATGTATTAATTTACTTTCTAATGAGTATCCAAATATAACACCAATAAATGAGATTGCCTTTGAGGATAGTGTATTAAATAAACCATGTGAAATAAAGGATAATATATATTTCCCTATATCTGACCGTGGTAATGAGGATAATGTGACTTTAAAACAGGACTGGTTTAGACAGACTGACCATTTAAGAGACCATATACAAATTTTACTGATGGATCTAAGTCAGATGTGGGTGCTGGTTGTGCAGTAATGATTCCCAGTATGTCAATTTCATATAGTTTCAAGTTATTAAGTAGCCTATCTATTTTTTCAATAGAGATGATAGCATTGTATAAGGCTTTAGATTTTATAAAGTCATATGGACATGCACAGAGATGAATAATTTGTTCTGACTCTGCATCGGCCCTTAAGTACCTGATGAATGAACATGACCCTAGTCGTGAGATGGTTTATAGTATTCATCAAATTGTTAGATCATTAGATTGTATGGGGAACAATATACTTTTGGTTTGGGTCCCAGCACATGTTGGAATTGCTGGAAATGAATCTGCTGATAATATGGCTAAGTGGGGTATTTTAAATGGCCAGAGTGTAATTGTAAAACCTACACAAAGTGAATATATAACATGTATTAATAATGTATTATGTGATAGGGAGAGAAATGAGCACATTAGAAATTGTGTAAACCCAATTTTAGAGCTTTATGATTATAGGCCACCAACTGATGCACTAGTACATGATGTTAGATTTGTTGCTGCTACTATTTTCAGATTGAGGACAGGTCATGCCAAAACCCGTTCAGTGTTGCATAAGTGGGGCAGAGCTGACTCTCCGTACTGTGATATCTGTAATGAGTATGATGATGTTACACATATCCTAATGAAATGTAGGAAATATGATGTACAAAGAAATGTATTTAGAAGTTTAATTTTAAAGTATTTCAGTGCATTTACAATGAGAGCAATCCCTGATCATGCTAAGTCCCCTAAGTGGGCCCATAGAAAGGCTATATCCTTATTGACTAAGTATATAAAAAATTGTAATTTGCATAAAGTTCTATAATATTTGTATTTGAAATTTTTTTTTTTTTTTTTATTAGATATGTAATTTGACCATAGCGGAATGTGATGTGAAAAGGGTGTCAGTGTTTTAATTAAGAACACTCTGTACAACGTCTTAGTACAACCCCATGATAGTTAAGTGTTGACGTGGCCTGTGCCAAACATATATTTGTGTGATTCAATGTGACGTGGCTCCATTTAGGACCCAAGATTTAATAGAGGATCGCACGTATACGAGCGGTTGATTCGCTCAAACGTCAACTAAACAACAACAACAACAATTATAATGTCTTCTACTTTGAAAGATTGCAGCATAAATTTTAAATATAAACAAGTATAATATAGTCAGGTGTTGTCAGGTTTCTCAAAGCAAGTTTCACAGTTGTTTATTAGAACAATGGTAATAACTGCTTACATGCAAAAAAATGCAAGATTTTACGACAACTCTATCTATAAAATCTTATATGCCCCCAGGGCATAAACTACAACCTTTGCCCTTGGGGTTCTCGGGGGTTTGTCATCCTTACATATGTAATTTCCAGAACTTTCAACTATGTTGAACAAAATGTTGAACAATATCTCTAAACTTTGATTGAATGTTTTTGGGGAAATGGTGGGCGTAAGAGGGGGGGGGGTAATTTCTCACCACTCACTTTTGACTATTAAAAAGGGCAATTTCAATTTCCAATCAAATGAACCCTTTTTGAAATTTCTATAAAAAGTTTCGATATAAACTTTAATGCCCGCAGGGCATAACTTCCAAGCCTTGCACCGAGGACTCTGAGGGGATTGTCATCCTAAAATACCGAATTTCCAGAACTTTCAACTGCGTTGAACAACATGGATATCTCAAAATTTTGATTGGATGTGTTTGGGAAAATGGTGAGCATGAGAGGGATTTTAGTCGCTATCCAATCACTTTTAACTATTAAAAAAGGCACCAGCCCTTTCAATTTCCAATTGAATGAGCCCTTTTGAAGTTTCTACGATAACGCTAGATAGGTTTCTAGCTCCTATCTACAAAAATGTGTATTTTCCATCTTTTGCCCGAAGAAAGATCATGGATGCGTGTTTATTTGTTGTTTATTTTTATTTTCCCCAGGGGTAATCGTATTGACCCAGTGGTCCTAGAATATCGTAGTAGGGCTCATTTGAACGGAAATTAAAAGTTCTAGTGCCTTTTTGAAGTGACCAAAACAAATGGAGGGCAACTAGGCCCCCTCCCACGCTCATTTTTTCTCAAAGTCACCCAATTAAAATTTTGAGATAGCCATTTTGTTCAGAATAGTCAAAAATTTAATAAATATGTATTTTAGGAAGACTTAATCCCCCAAAGTTCCAAGGGGAAGGGCTGCAAGATGTGAACTATGCCCATTCCTTACATATTGTATTGGTTATTGGGAAGTATACAGACATTTTCAGCAAGGATTTTTTTCTGGTGGAGGGGGGCTGGAGGAGAGGGTTACTTGGGAGGACTTTTCCGTGGAGTATGTTTCTTTGGGGTAAGGGACATTTCTATGAAGGGGGCGCCGGATTTCCAAGCATTATTTAAAAAACGATCAGAAATTAAATTTTAAAAAACAAGTTTTTTCAACTGAAAACAAGAAGCAACAATAGAACTTAAAACAAACAGAAATTATTACGTATATAAGGGGGTTCTCCCCCAAGTCAATACCTCGCTCTTTACGCTACAGTTTTTTTTACTGCTTTCAAAAGAGCTATCTATTCTAATTAAATGGCCTTTGCGATTCAGAGAATTGTGAATTAAATTTTTTTTAACTTTTAATGTAAAGAGCGTGGTATTAACTAAGGGGAAAACCCCCTCATATACGTAATAAAAAAAAAACAAGCAATACGGCTCAATAGTAATCAAAACTTTTAAAAACGGAATTTTGATATCAATAAATGTATCAAAAGAATGGGCTTATAATGCTGATTCTAAATATATAAATTTTATTAAGTTTAGCATTACTCATCAAAGGCTACGAGCCTGAGATATTCAATGATGGTGATCCAAAATAAAAGCTGTATTAACTAAAAAACGATCATAAATTAAATAAAAAAACATGTTTTTTAAACTGAAAGTAAGGAGCAACATTAAAACTTAAAACGAACAGAAATTATTCCTTATATGAAAGGGGCCATCCCCTCCTCAACGCCTCGCTCTTTACGCTAAAGTTTGACTCTGTCTCACAACTTTATTTTTCAAAACAATAAAAAACTTTAGCATAAAGAGCGAAGTGTAGAAGGGGACAGCCCCTTTCATATACGGAATAATTTCTGTTCGTTTTCAGTGTTAATGTCGCTCCTTACTTTTAATCTAAAAAACTTGTTCTTTTTTTATTTAATATATACGAAAGCGAATGTTTGTGTATACAGTCATGTGCCTGTTGGCCTAACCTTCACTCAATTACTACACAGTTCACCCGATCGCGGATAAACTTTAAGAGATTGTTGAGCAATCTCTTCCGAACATTTTGGGTATAAAGTACCCCCCCCCTCCAAGACCCACTTAATGACAAATGAAATATGAATAATTTTGAATATGAAATATGAAAATTTGATTCATTTTAGCACTGATGGAATTAGAGAACCTTCAATACAAATAATTGACAGGCATTTCCTGTAAAATTATTTATATTTTCCGGATTTTCAAGTAATGATTTAATTCCGTAATCTAAGACACTTCCGGAACTATAAATTACTTTTTCAGTTAACTCTCTGAAGAACATTACTTTCCAAATTCAAAAATACTACCGTTATTATACATATGTGGAGAATTTTCCATGGGGAGAGAATTTTCAAGGGGGGATCCCATGATGGTAGGGGGATTCTCGATATTCAAATGAATTTGATTTGCATATGTTTTTCAGCTTTTTGCTTATTTATGGAATCGATTTTCAAACGACTGGGAATTTTAGCGGACAATTTTTATCAGGGAGGGGGAGGGATTTTCTGAGTTTTCCGCAAGGGGGAAATTTCCACAGATGATTTTTCCTTCAATTTCCTTTCATTTAAGATCGCAGCAATGCTCAACTTGTAAGCAAATAGGTTACATATGAACTATGGTCTCTTTAAAATTCGCAGCTTTTTCCTTTCATTTTTAAAGAATTGGAAAAAAAATTCGAACTTTAGCTTAAAGAGCACGGTATTGACTAGGGGGTCAACCCCCTAATATACGCATTCAAAATTTATGAATATAGAAGTTTGTTACGTAAGTTAATTCATAAGTTACGTATATTTATTACAAATAAAATTAAACAAGTTCCAAGCAAGCCATTTAACCAAATAAAAGTAAAATTAATATGCAAATTTTGTTCAAAATTATTCATGTACGGTGAGCCAAAATCAAAACCTGCATTAATTCAAAAACGTTCAAAAATTAAATAAAAAAAACAAGTTTTTTTTTAACTGAAAGTAAGGAACAACGTTAAAACTGAAAATGAACAGAAATTATTCCATATATTAAGGGGCCTGTCCCCTCCTCAACGCCTCACTCCTTACGCTAAAGTCTGACTTTTTCACCACTCTATTTTTTTAAACAATAAAAAAACTTTAGCGTAAAGAGCGAGGCGCTGAGGAGGGGACAGCCCCGTTCATATACAGAATAATTTCTGTTTAAGTTTTAATGTTGTTCCTTACTTTCAGTTAAAAAAAAACTTGTTTTTTTATTTAATTTTTGAATGTTTTTGCATTGATGCAGGTTTTAAATTTGGTTCACCACAGATGAATAATTAAAACAAAATTGGCATATTAATTTTACTTTTATTTAGTCAAATAGCTTTCGCGAAACTTATTTAATTTTATTTACGGATGTATTTATTAGTAGGATAATAAAGATACGTAACTTACAAATTAACTTACTTAATGAAATTCTACATTCATATATTTTTAATATGTATATTAGGGGGCTTGCCTACTAGTCAATACCTTGCTCTTTAAGTTAAAGTTCTGTTCTGTTCCAGTTCTTTAAAAATGACCCCTTAATCACAAAGGTTGTTATTTAGAATAAATAGCTCTTATGAAAGTACTAACAAATCTTTGGCTTAAAGAGTGAGGTACTGACTAGTGGGTGAACCCCTTCCCCCCTCTGGATCAACCACTGTCATGGTTGCAGAGGTAGGTGTAACCTAGTAAAGAACAAACAACAGCCCATAGTAACCAAAAGTTAAAAACATTTTGAAAAAAAATTACTATTGAGAAAAAGTTGCCATGGGACATTGATTCAGGAATTTGATTAATTTAAAAGTTAAAAATTTAAAAGTTAAAGTTTATTCCAAGAAGAAGTTTATGGTGATTTCTAAAAAAAAGCCTAAAACACATCAAAAATAGTGTCAGATCAATATGAAAAGTGTACCATTGGAATCTTGCATAGTTGAAAACTTTGTACAAGGGAATACCAGTTCCCCTCATTCAGTGGCGGATCCAGCGGGGAGGGGGCAAGGGGGCGCACGCCCCCCCCCTAGTGCAGCCTAAAGTAGTGTAATTTACTTAATTTACTCAAGTTTGCGTTAATTACTTACTCCTGATGAAAGTTTATCGGATCAACCTATTTTGCGCCCCCTAAATTTTTTATTGGATCCACCTATTTTGCCCCCCCCCCCCCAAAAAAAACAAAATCCTTGATCTGCACCTGTCCTCATTGAATAACAAGGAAAATCACTTTTCTCAATAATTCCAATCTGAATATATATCTTAAACTTGCATTTAAACTTACCTCCGATTTACATAATAAACAAAATTTGCCCCCCCCCCCCGAATGTAGAAATATATAACCTGAATTGGCATATATAGGGGGGGGGGGGCGCTGAAATTAATTTATGATAGACATGATTATTATATTTGTAATAAGCAAAAAAAAGGCATCGAATGGTGTATTCACTTTATTCGTAACTTGATAATATGATTTGGTATATATTTACCCATTTTTGTTGGAAATGAATTTTAGCCCCCACCCCTATATATACCAATTCAGGGTATATATTTGAACATTAGGGGGGTGGGGGGAAAGTTGAAACTTACCTCTCATTTACATCAGAAATAAGATTACCTCCACCCCCCTACCATGCAAATATATACCATGCATTGGCATATATATGGATGGGGGCAAGAATTCATTTCCAACAAAAATAATTACTATATTCTTAGAGCATAATTTACTTCATTAACTCAAGTTTGCATTAATTAAACTTACTCCTGATGCAAGTTTATCAGATCAACCTATGTTGTGCCCCATAATTTTTTTTATAGAATCCACCTATTTTGCCCCCCCCCCCAAAAAAAAAAATCCTTGATCTGCACCTGCCCACATTGAATAACAAGGATAATCACTTTTCTCAATAATTCCAATCTGAATTATTATCTTCTCTGAAAATCAAATTTCTTATATTAATAAACCTTTTACAATTTAATGTTTTGTTTGCCAAATCATGAATTAGCAAGTTCTGCCAATAGGCCTAGGAACAAGCAGACAAAAACCCGTCTCATGACGGTTGACAAAAGCCGATAACAGGAAATCAATGAACAGAACAATGCAATATTGCATAATAACTATATACATGAGCAATTCCTATATGTCCGTCTATAATAAGATTTGACACTTCTTAGTAAATTTAAAAATAGGAAGCACTGTACAAGCACAACTATTTGAATTAATAACCTACTTGTTCAAAAATTCTTCAGAATTTATTGGTACAAAAATTAAGTTTCTAGGTGGTATAATACAGTAATTAGAGTAGTTTAAATGTCAAAAAGTTTTTAAAGTGATTAATGCATTGCAGGTGGCCGGAATTAGAGACTTTTGGCTGGGAATAGGACAATGATTCATTCCTATCAAAGATTCTGTCCAAGAATAGGCAGGTGGCCGACTACTGGGTGTCTTACCCTATAGCCCATATTTGTTTCTAAAGCTTTCCTACCCTGTAAGACTATCAAAGTTGAATCTCTCTACACTTGTATACAGGAGAAATAGAGGGGATGCCATTTTGGCCTTTAAGTTATTGAGGGCTAATATTCTCTCAGCATTATTCCCAGTATTTATTTAGCCTTGGCCCCCTCATAAGGAGACATGTTAAGAAAACAATTCTTACTTTAAAATATGTATAATGATCCTAGTTCTTATATTATCCAAGGGGAGAACCTTTATCATCAAGTCTTTCCTCTAAAAATCCTCAAAAGTGAAAAAGTTTCCAAATATCACCACATTCTTAATTCAATGCTTAAGTCTTTTGAAATTGCCGCTGTAAACTGCTGCCAAATAAGTTGTTTTATAGATAGCATTTAGCACGTGTGTCAAAAAACGTGTTTAAAGAAAAAGTAGTGGTATATTGAGATTATAGAAAGTTGTTTTTCATTTTCATAATGAAAATGAAAAACTTTTTTTTCATGAAAAACTACGTTTTCATTTCTTTTCATAGCCTAACCTAACCACTGCTAATAATATTTTGTTTTTGCGCCACTGCTATTTCCCCTTTGCCACTGCTATTCGCCTTTCGCCACTGCTATTAATATTTTGTATTTATGCCACTGCTATTCGCCCTTTGCCACTGCTATTTAAAAAATAAAATAAAATAAAAAGACCAGCATGAACGCTATCTATAAAAGAACTTATTAGGTGGCAATTTAAAGCGGCAATTTAAAAAGACTTAAGCATTGAATTGAAAGCATTGTGATATTTGGAAACTTTTTCTTTTTTGAAGATTTTTAGAGGAAAGACTTGATGATAAAGGTTCTCCCCTTGGATAATATAAGAACTAGGATCATTATACATATTTTAAAGTAAGAATTATTTTCTTAACATGTCTCCTTATGAGGGGGCCAAGGCTAAATAATTACCTTATTCCCTACTGTTAGTACCAATTCAAGAACTAGAGGTCATCACCTGAAACTTGTCAAGCAGTCTACAACATCTATTGTTGCTTATGTTAATATTGGTGCTCAACTTAGGTTTGCTCTCGAAAACCAAAACACTTTCCATACAAGAAAAAAAAGCAGTTGCATTCTTGCAGTCATCAGATTGTAAGAACAAAAGGAATAGTTGTCAGAAATATGAACTGTGAAAAATTTAAAAATTAGGATGTTTGAAATATCTGGAAATAGCCCATCTACAAATAGGGTAAAAGACCAGTATCTGGCTGAGCAAAATTATGTAAAACTAAAACCCTCACATCTTGTTACCAAAGAGAAATTGAGAAGAATTGTATATATCAATGAAAAGCTAAGAATCTAAGCTATGCATCAATATAGTTATTACTAAAATTATTCTAAATTAAACCCTTAAAGTTATTAGTTTATTGACTTACCTCCAAAAAAGTCTTTTTGGAAATAACAATTAGTCTAATGTCTAGGGACATTGAGTGGCATATGTCAACCTCCCAGAATTGTGCTACTGGCTCACTACTCTGTAAACTACGCTAAATAAAAAGGCAATGTATGCATTTCCAATTTGCCTATCTAGCCTAGGTCATCTAGGTGATTTCATAGGATCCTTCAGAAGTTGATATTCATGAACTTGTATGATATTTTAGAAAATTGGATGGGTTTTAACCAAATTTTGCAGACAGCTATAATATTTCCATAGACCATCTGGCCAAATAATTTTTTTCCATGCCAGTAGCCTAACTGCTGAAGTGGAGCTCCAGTACCTATTATCAGCTTCACAACTTTGCTCAATCAGAGGGAACTATAATCATTTACCTAATTAGCCTATGTACAATATTCAACAAAGTTTACCAGAAAGCAAATTTTCAGGTCCCTGTTGAGGGACCTGAAAATAGCTTTCACCAACTCCTGAACACTGGGCTATTCAAAATGGCGGGTATAGAAATGGTTGATGCCAGTGTGGCCAGACCGTGAACAAAAAAGTAAGCCACAGCCTTTGAAAAACAAGCCAAAAATAAGCCAGACAATTTTTTTCCCAAAATAGAACTTTACTTTTAATGGTGTCCAAGTTTTGACAGCCATTTTATAGAAATACTCACCACTATTCTGGTCCTTTGATTCTTTCTACTGGCATTATCCACCTTTCAATTTGTTCCCTGGTTTGTGGAAGTTCAGTTCCAATGTAGAGATATTTTGAGGCTGCATTTAGTAGAATTGCGATAAACCGCTACCCCATGTGGAACTCTAGAGACTTTACAGAAATTCCCGCGCGCTATGTTCAGAAAATGCTCGACTGTGCTTACTTTCCTGTCCAACAGTTTGGGAAAATTCCTTGACGAGGACGCCCACCGGCTGGATTTCTCCTGTGCTAGTTTGAGTACTGTCCGTGTGTGCTCCGCAGTTTCTGTATCCCATTATTTCACTGAGTTGGACCTCCGATTACTATAATGATACTCTGTGACCCAATGCGTTTTAATGTCAACATTTCGATTCAGTCGGAGGTTCTTTTTGGCGCAATAGAGTTATTGCCAGAACAAATTCTTAAAATTGTGTCCCAGCCCTTATGTATTGGTTGGACATAATGATGCATTACTTAATAATGACCATAGCCCACAGACAAAAACAAAAAAGATCATTATTTCATTGGTTTATTATCACATAGATACACAAACAAAAATCAGATCATTGGATATTATCACTTATAGATTCATAAAATTATGGAAATCACTTTGTGTAAAGTCAAAGCTTTGGAATAAAATCCTTTTCCCAATGCTAAATGCTATGCTAAAATGCCCTTAAAGGGCTACGAAAGATACACAAGGAACACAATCGTGCTTTTGTCTTTATCACAATTTCATTCCAGGGTCATAATTGGCTATCACAGAACGCAATACATCCCTGGAACCTAGAACAAATAAGACTGAGTAAAATTTCAACCTTTAGTTAATGCACTGACAAATAGATAACCAATAAAATCTGAGCTGAGGTTAAGCCAATTTGAGAACTGGCTGAGTACTGAGTTGAGAGTTATATACTTTCCCTCATTACCACCGCGCATTTGCAAGGAAAAGACCGTATCAGGACTCCCGGCGTGTATGATAAGTGTAATCAAACACTTTCACTTGTTCTCTCTCAATTTTTCTTCTCCGGGGCTGTACCGCAAAGAGCTAGTTGTTGAGGTAACAAATTGTAATGTTCCGCGCCAGCTCCACCTCCGCTCAAATTCGCCAGGCCTCAGCTGTATTTTATTCGACTCCGCATGGTTGTAGTATCGAGATAGGGAGACAAAGGTTCTTAGTCTTTATTTGTTCTTGCTGGGATGGATCTCCAGTTTCCTGTCTGATGAGCCACATTTTAACGAAGTCCAAATATTCTACCACTTTAAACATGGATGGGAAGTATCGTGGGCCAGATTGGGAATGACAAGCATTATAAATTTCGATACTTTTACATAAGACAAACTAAGAATTGAATTTTGTTGCTGTGCTGCAAGAGCCAACTCACTCATCGATTTCAGAAGTTTACAACTTATTATAATTATATTGACCTTTAGCGCAAGATGGCTGTCCGAACTCTGGCTGCCAGTTGTTGAGTGAGTGCGTACCTTTTAAGGCGCTTTATGACGGGAAAACTAAAAAAAGTGGCAGTTTGGAAAAAAAATGCTCCAGGGTGGAATTTTCGGTGATTAAGAATATCTGTCTTTCATAGCCCTTTAAGATTGACCAAATGCCTCTAAGATGTCACTGAGTTCATCTTCTTCCCTGTCAGCGTCAGGCGCATCAGCTGAATTTTTGCTATCTGACTTTTGAGCAATTTTTAACTTAATGGCTATCTCAAAATTTTTATTGGATGTATTTGAGGAAATGGAGCATGGGGGGGGGCTAGTTGCCCTTCAATCTCTTTTTACTCTAAAAAAACTGAACTAGAACTTTCAATTTCCAATCAAATGAGCCATCTCTGAAGTTTTTACAAGCATCCCTTCAATAAGAGCCATATATTCCCCAGGGCGTAACTTACAACACCTGCCCCTGGGCCCTAGGGGGCTGTGTTGACCCTGGAGTATTTGTTATATGATCTTTGAACTATTTAAAATAAAGCTATCTCAAAGTTCTTATCGGATGGGTTTGAGGAAAAAAGGGAATGGAGGGTAGGGGGGGCTAGGTGCCCTCCAATCCCTTTTGACGCTTAAAACTGAACTAGAACTTTCAATTTCCAATTAAATAATCCCTCTTTGAAGTGAATATGAGCATCCCTTCCATAAGAATCATATATGCCCCTAGGGCACAACTTACAATGCCTGCCCTGGGGGGTTGTGTTGGCACCAGAATTTTTGTTATATGATCTTTGAACATTTTTATTGAATACATTTAAAATTTGTATCGGATGCCTCAGGAAAAAAAGAGGTTTGGGGGGGGAGCTGGCTTACCCTCCAAAGTCTTGTGATGCTTAAAAAGTGAACTAGACCCTTCAGTTTCCAATCAAATGAGCCCTCTCTGAGGTTTATATGAGTATTCCTTCCATTAGGCCTAATGCCCAAAACCTCCCCCCCCCATGGAAAAAATTCATACATCTTTCTCAATAGCAAATACTTTATATAAACAATGGAAAAATGTCATAACTTAAATACCTTTCTCCAGGGGTTTTGTGGGGTCAAGTTACACTTGTAGTTATGGTATTCCGACTGATTAGATCTTTTAAAATTTAATATTTTCCTGGTTAATTTTTATTATAAGCCCACCCAGTATGAGCAGTCTGGAGGAGTTGAATTCAAATTTAATTGGAGATCAATCACCCCAGGGTTAAACTAGAATTCCTCCCCTCAAAATAGGAACAAATTGAATCCCAAACAGCAATCCATGATTTCAAACAGCTCTTAAAAAGGGAATTTAATGGATATGCCCAAGATGTGGAAGTGGATGCTTTTTAAAAGAGCTCAGCCTATGCATTGTGAAAAAACACAAGGCAGGGACCAGCACACTAACAGCTGAAGTAGCTGCAATCAATTTGTGCTTAGAGACCCTAATTAAACTGAAACACAGCAATAAACATATAGTAGTATCCTCTGACTCTAAATCTGCTCTCTATATCCAATGAAACACTAGGCATAGGCCTACATCAAACCAAAGAAAACCTAAGCAGCCTTGGAAGATTAGCCTTTGTTACTAAATTTCAATATATACCTAGTCATCTAGGTAAAGAATGAAATGAAAAAGCAGACAAGATAGCAAAGCAAGAAGCAAAAAGCCAAAATCTCTAACAATAAGGGATACAGCTAGATTATTACTAAAAACATTGCTTGAATTAAAGCCACCAAATTTATCCCCCTTTCCAACCAGTATACAATCAGTCTGGTTCAACTGCCTGTGTTCATGTACAGTTAACTTCAACCACCACTCACCCTCATACAAAATAAGGCAGCCAAACGCGGAAGCTGCCAATAGCCCATTTTGCAGGTACGTTAAAAACACAGAAGAAACCCCTGAGCACGTACTATTGGATTGTAAAATACTGGAAAGAAAACTGTAAATGGATTTAAATCTACAATACCATATACAGTGGGTCTAAATATGCTGACCATATGGAATTAGATAAACCCTACTGTGATATTGCCTCACATTATTAGATAATAGCAGATTTACATCTTTCCATATTTATCCACATTTTGAATATTGATAAGCAGTGTTTACAACAAGGCAGTTTACTATAACAGTAACATAATTTTTACAACAAGAGAAACTATGTAGTAAGGGATTATCTCATTCAGTAAAAATTGAATTCTCCCAAGAAGAAGTGTATGAACTTATCATGAGAAAAGAAGAACAAATTAAAGATTTGGATCTATTGTCAACTCAGCCCAAAAAGAAGATGGGTCAATGATCTAATTTTCAGGGCACTTTCCTTGATTGTCTACAGTTGATTGATTAATTTTAATATAACAATGAACATTGTTTATTTCAAAATCTGAAAGGGTTTTTTTTAAATAACAAAACTATAGGATAACTTCCATAGTTTCTGTCTGTTAAAGGTAACGTCTCATGTTTAATAATCAATGTTGTGGTCAAGATTTGTAAACTATTGGCCAAGATTGATAATTCTGAAAATTAGTAGTGGTCTAGATTAAAGTCTCAGCTGCAAGGTAAAGGACATACTGCATTCTAATCAGAGATACAGCTCAGATTAGGCACTGGCTAATCACTAGGAGTCTTACCCTATAGGCCTAGGCTACAGTAACAAAGAAATAAGACATCAAAGCAAGGGTAACTCACCTACTTATCCTGCTCCTGTATTTATATATCTCTTTCTGATATTTTCATTAGTATTATATGGTACTTTATTACATATTAGCTATTTGCCTATATTATATATAACTAATTTTTCTAGTATTTAACTATAGGCTAATACATTGGGAAAACTGAATAAAAGTGAGTCTGAAACAAGATTGATTGCTTCAGGTTTGCTTATGTCACAAGCTGATGCTCATCACTGCTAAAAATGGGGTTGCAAACCAGTTATGTACACCAGCTATTTTTCTGTGGCATGTACCCAATTTGCTGGTAGCCAATGCATTGAGGTACACACCTCAATGGATTGGGTCCCCCCCCCCCCCCATACCAGTTAGAGATTAATTGTTTTATGTACAACCATCAACATATAATGTACTCCTTCACCACTGTAATGGTTTACCACAGGATCTGTACCTCGGAATTTGATACCTACATCTAACCAAGGGTACTACTCCATATATAGCATAGCAGGACCTACTCCATATATAGCGTAGTAGAACTGATGTCATGTTTAATGTAGTACTGATTGTGGGGTGTAGCAATCAAATTCTTAGGTGCAGATCCTGTGGTGTACTACTGCAGGGGTGAAGTAGTACATTATGTTGATGGTAGTACATAAAACAATTACTATCCCCAACTGCCCCACAACAATTTTCACTTTTGTATGTATTCGGAGAAAACCAATGACCAATTTATTTCTTGCTTTGAGTATATTTAAACTGGAATGATGCAAAGAAAACCTCAAATATAAATAAATGTATTTTCTCAGAATAGGCCTAGACAAAAAGTGAAAACAAAGATCAGGGTTTCAAAATTTCAATTCGGTGAATATTTCCCCTGAGCGACCGAAAATTTTGCATTTTCAGCCAAATTGTGTTTCTAATATGTCGCATTTTGTCATTAATGTGTCCAAAATATGTCCATTCTGAAATCTAAAAAATTGGTTGAGTCTTTAAGACTTGTGTTATTGATAAAAGCCGATTTGTAAAGCTCTTTCAAAGGGTTAACAGCTAACATCAAATATAACGAAAATGGAAAAAAATGTTAATTCATCCAAACAGAATGAAAGCACTAGTCATAAAGACACGTTTCAGTCTTCATTTAGTCTTCAGAGTGGAAACACATTTTTGGATTCACTCACTTTGGACTGAATTAATTAAAAGCTTTGAACATGAATTAATTCAGTGACCCTAGCTAACTCCTCTTTCATCAGCGATAATGTTTGATAATATATCAAAACCCATTCCGGTTCAAAAAATGGCAAAGAGAGTATGCCAGGAATGCAGATTAAGAGTTACTATTAACTCTATTCAGTGCAGTAGCTGTGAATTTTACTTCCATGAACATTGCTCTGGTATAGAACGTTTTAAGTGGCCAAAACATTGGCTTTGCCTGGATTGTACTACAAAAGAAGATACTAGTGACAAGGTAGTACCCTTTGATGACTCTTTGCGTTGTTCCACTAAGATCCCGTCTACCCTTAAGACACCTCCACGTCACCCATCGGGAAGTGACCTAGTCAACATTTTGAAGGAAGTGAGGTCATCACCCTTTTCGTCTCACAAATCAATCCCTTGCCAAAACAGTTTTATGCCCCAGGACAGTCCCCCCTCAACCACTTCCGATGTGTCCTGCCAAACCAATTTCGTTTCAAAAACAACTAATTTCAGTTGCCAAACCCCTGACCAGGCTACAGCATTCAAGGTCTGTGCTTCCTGCCAGTCCAACTTGTTAAACAACGTCCCTACTGCACCTAAAACAAGAAACCTCCTCCCTCCAATGCAGCGGTTATTATCATTGATGAGTGAACTTGAAAATGTCATTATAGAAATGTCCACCCTAACCACTTCAAAAGTGTTAGAGTTGGTAACCCCCAGTCTTTCCCAATCCAGGAAAAGAAGAAATCCCCAATTTCTGTTAAAACCAATATTAAAACAAGGCTTATTGATGCTAATGTGGCTCCTGATAACATCAATTATAGATACGAATCAGGTCAACGACAAAATTATAGATACGAATGCAGTGGTTTCTGGTTCAACTAAGATAAAAAGACAACTTTGTGCGTTTAAGGGATTAAACTGTCTTGGTTTTAATCACCTCTCAGGCACAAGTGTTCAAGGTCAAGTTCATTCTGAAATTGAACTTAATTATGCATGTAAAACCAGGTGTGAGTTCAATACTAGTGATGAACTATGCAGGAAACAAGTTAATGCTAATAAATGTATATGCAAATATGCCTGGAGAGGGATTTGCAAGAAGGAAGAGTCGTGTAAATACCTTCATTTGTTCAAGAATTATAATTTTACGAATGAATGTAGTGTCCCTGGGTGCAAATTATTGCATTCCAGGGTTTGTGACAGTTTCAGAAGTGGGCTTTGCTTCGGTGAATGCAGTCAAATCCACGTGAAATATGGATACAAATATTTTAAAAAGCCATTAAATAGTGCCGAAAAAAATTTAAACTCAAAGTCAGCATCCCCTCCAATTCCTTCTCTCATCAGTTTGGACCTGTCAAAAAACAATTTACATTAAACCTTCCCACCATTACATCAAAGGTCAGTGAGATACTGCAAGCAGTTCAGCTCAACGAAAACAAATTCTCCCCCCTCCAACAGTGCCAAGAAAACTCTGTCAAAAAACGAGAGTCACCGAGCCTGTCATGTAACACACCAACGTCAATTGAAGCACCATCACCAGCTCATTCCGGAGAATTTAAGACCCCCCCCCCCCCGTATTCTATCACCATAAAGAAGACCCTACTTCCATCCATTCGGGTTATGGAAGCATCGAATTATGTGACTCTAGTGTAAACCAGTTTTTGTAAGTTCTAACTTATGTCCCCTCCAAATCCCAAGTTGCTTGTTACGAACGCCGAAAGCCTGAATTTCGACAAATTGATCAAGTTAGAGGCCCTCTGTCAAGTACACAAAATTGATGTAATTGCCATAACTGAGGTCCAAGCACAGAACCCTGATTTGTTGAAAATTAATAACTACTCCCAATTCATAAAACTTCGTCCTCATGATCACCCCCTAGGTAAAAAGGGAGGTGGAATACTATTATTTGTAAATAATTATCTCTTTCCTAAATTAATTTATACTCCCAACATCTCAGATAACGATGAAATCATTTGGGTAAGTGTAAGGGCCAAAGTTTTACCACGCCCCTTTAATTTGATTGTGTTTTGCTGCTTCTATTATTCCCCAAATCAAAACGCTGCACAAAGACAGCGATTCTACCAACAACTGCATAGTAGTGCCGACTTTGTCCTATGAAAATTCCCGAACGCCGGTATTTTCTTAGTAGGTGATGCTAGTGTTCAAAAGTTAAATTCCTTTTGTAGTTCCCTAAACTTAAAACAAATAGTAAAAATACCAACAGTAAAAAGAAATTCTACCCTTGATTTGATTTGCACCAATTTACACGCTGTCTATGCCCCTCCTGTCCCCTCGCCCCCGTTAGGAGGAAGTTACCATTTTTGTTTATTAACGAAGCCTCTCAATAGCTTTAATCATACTTTTTCTGTTACTGAGTTCTCTTATCGCCCAATTTCCAATGATGGCCTTTACACATTTGGATCTTGGATTACCAATGAAAACTGGCTGTCCCTCAAAGGAAAAAATGACATTAATTTTAAAGTCTATGAATTCCAAAATCTGATTAAAAAAAACACATAAATTCCTTCCCTGTGAAAAAAGTAAAAACATGTTCTAATGACAAACCATACATTACTAGCCAATTGAAAAAACTAATTAGAATTAAATTGAATCTACTAAAGAGTGGTAAAACATCCGAAGCGAACTCACTGCATAAACATATAAAAAAAGAAATATGTAAATCTGCTTCTTCATATTACAAATGCCAAGTCCAGGATTTATTTTCTACAAAGCCAAAACAATGGTATAATAGAATAAAGAAAATTTGTGGGAAAACACAAAATAATATAGATTTCCATTTCCAAGAAGACCCTTCAGTTACAGCCAATGATCTAAACAGGTTTCTTTCTTCCATATTTCAGAACCTCCCTCCCCTTTCTTTTGACACTCCTAATGATTTGTGCTCTTTCAATTTTCCCGTTATTTCGCCCTCGGATGTGGAGGCAAAAATTAAGAACATTAAAAAGTGTAGTACATGTCCATTAGACATTCCGATTGTACTAAAGTCATAAGCTGTTATAGAACTATTCTAGTTTAACAGGTTATTTATCTGACTATAGCTCAATGAACTTACTCAATGAAACGTTTTTCCACATTTCTGTTTGTTCAATATAAGTCACAGACAATTAAGCAAAATGAAAAATAATGACTTGCATGATCTTGAGACATGGTTCAACCCCTTCCCCCTACCTGGATACAGCTTTGTTCATGAGTATTAGTCTGTTGAAGTACCTTCTTGAGTATTTTCTTACCCAGTCATTGAAAATGTTTATTTAAGTTTTTCACTAATAATAATTTTTTTTAGATCTTTTGATGTGATAGTGGGGTCAAAATGATGGAGGTACCCGACATTAACTGAAGGTTAAAAGTGATAAAAAAGCCGGTGTCGTTTTTTGTGATTATTTAAATTTTTTGAATTTTTATGGCATATATTATTAGTTAAATCTGTATTTGACTCAAGTGTATATTTTTTGACGATTGACAGTGGTCAATCCTCTTTCCCGACGGCTGAAAAAGATGATAAAAGGTAGTGAATTTAGGAATTCAGAATTTGTTTAATAGACGCGGGACTTTCATTTATGTAAAAAATGCGTTGTATAGTTAATTTTTTCTTTTTCTGAGTCTCGCTTTGTGATCTGCCTTGCTTTTATTAGTTCTTTTTAGTATTTGCAGTTCCCAATTTGTTACGTATTTTCAATAAATTATAATCCTGTTCTTTTTTCCTTTTTAAAACACAAATATGAAGACTAATTGACCTGTGAAAATTTTGTACAAGCGCTAAACTTTTGAAGCCAAATTGAAAGAAGTCCATGCAAGAAAACATAGTGTGAATTAAAACATTTACTTTTTCCTGGTTTTGACTTTAATGTACTGATGATCTAGTGGGTAAATTGACCTGGACCTTCCAGCTTTCGAATTTCAAAGATGGAGTCAAGTGAATTTTAACAATAAGTCATATTGTCCATTGTGATTTGTGTCCTTTTTTTTTAAACATAGGAATGCTAACATTATTTGGGAGGCTTTGTCCCATCCAAGGACTAAACAGTAGATCTTTATGCTCAAAGGAAACTTTGGAAAAGAATTCCTAGGCTGTATTAAAAATCTTTGCTGAAAGGTCCTGCTCACTATGTCAGCCCACTTGTGGTTTTATTCAATAAAGTGTCGACTTCAAACTTTTCCATAAATTCTAATTTGTAATCAAAATTGAGGTTGACCTTCAAGAAGAAGCAGAAAATGAAGAAGGTCTTTTGAAATTTAATGTATAAACAAGGACAATACCCAAAGGAGAGGCTATTAAAAAGAAGGTCCAAAGAGTGTAATCTTCCAAAAAGAAATATTCCTTATAATGCTTGTTAAGTTTCACATAAATAATTGTTTTTACGCTCTAAAATAATAGCCTTCCCCTCAAACAATGTGTTTCAATAAAAAAAAATTGGAATAGGTTATTTTTGCAATTGCTATGGCATAATTTAGAGTTTGCTTTTATGGAAATCAGTACTGTTTATTTCCGTCTTCTTTGGCTGTTATATTCTCTCTATGGCTGTATATTAGAGAAATAATGGTGTAGTGGCTCAACTTATTTGTATTTCCCAATTTCTTTTGTTTTTAAAAATAGTTTATGAATTGTATATATACTGTTAAATAAATGGTTGTAATAACTATGTACCTATTGTTTCATTGATGTCTCTGCGTGTAAAAAATATGTTCACACCTAATTAACAGGTCTTCTCCATAGCTGTTTTGCAAATTTTCCAAAATGTACTATTACAATCAGGGCCATATCCAGGATTTTTTTTGGGGGGGGAGGGGGGTGTTGCAAAAGAATTTGTTTTTGGGGGTTAAAAAAAAAACTTTAAAAGATGCATCAAAAATCTGTTTATAATCATTTTTGCGGTCAATATCTACCAAATCATATTATTGAGTTAGGACTAAAGTGAATACACCATTTGTTGCCTTTTTTATGCTGATTACGAATATAATATGTATTTCTATTAATTTCAGCCCCCCCCCCTATCAAGACCCAGTCAGGGTTCGGGTAGGGATAGCCGATATAGGGGGGGGGGGGCTTACATTCATTTACAAAAGAAAATAGCATTATATTCGTAAAAAGTATAAAAAAAGCATCGAATATTTTATTAAATTAAGTCATAAATCAATAATATGATTTGTTAGATATTGACCATTTTTGCTAGGTTTTTACGAGTTGGACAAACAATTTTTTTTGAAGGGGGGGGGTAGTGTTCTCATTCTTGGTTTTAGATTTTATTTATATATAAATAAAATCAAAATAAAATAAATAAAATATATAATTTTATTTTTATATTACTTTTGACTCATAAGAAAAGGACTAGAGGTTTCAATTTCTGATCTAATGAGCACCCTCCAAAGTTTCTGTAGCCAAGAGGTAGAGGTGTGGATTAGGAGTGGGCAGTCCCCCTTCTATATGGAACAAATTCTGCTCATTTTTGGGTTTAATGTTAATCTTTACTTTCACAATAACAACACAAATATGGGAGGGACAGCGTTTACCCTCTCTCCCCAGCTAGTTGATCTAGAGTCGCTTTTTAATCATAAGAAAAGGACTAGAGGTCTCATTTTCTGATCTAATGAGCACCCGAAAAAGTTCCTGAAAATATTGGGCGCCGGCGTTTACCCCCCCCCAGCTGGTTGGTTTAGAATTGCTTTTGACTCATAAGAAAAGGACTAGAGGTCTCAAGTTCTGATCTAATGAGCACCCTCCAAAGTTTCTGTTTCCAAGAGGTGGAGGTATGGATTAGGAGTGGGAATTCCCCCTTGTATATGGAACAAATTCTGCTCATTTTTGGGTTTAATGTTAATCTTTACTTTCACAATAACAACATATACCACAAATATTGGGGGGGGCAGCATTTACCTCTCCCCCCAGCGAGGTGATTTATAGTCACTTTTTACTCATAAGAAAAGGACTAGAAGTCTCAAGTTCTGATATAATGAGCACCCTACAAAGTTTCTGAAAATATTGGGAGCCAGCCTATACCACCCCCTCCCCTCCCCCAGGTGGTTGGTCTAGAATTGCTGTTGACTCACAAGAAAAGGACTAGAAGTCTCAAGTTCTGATATAATGAGCACTCTCCAAAGTTTCTGCAACCAAGAGGTTGAGGTGTATATAAGGAGGTGGCAGTCCCCCTTTTATACAGAACAAATTCTGTTAATTTTTGGGTTTAATGTTGATCTTTACTTTCACAATAACATCATAGACCACAAATACTGGTCTAATGGTTAAATATATAAGAGAGTGGATATTAATTTCACATTTTTGATGTGTTTTCTATAGTTTACTGTGTACCCCCCCCCCCTCCATAAAAAAATAATCATAAACCCTATTGTAGAAGTATACATGCCTTTTAAGTTTAGTAATTTGTCCATTTCTTACAAATGGTAGGCTAGTTGTTATTGGAAAACATGCAAATATTTTTCGCAAGTGAGGTTTCTGTGGGGGGGGGGGGGTCAGGGGAATTTTTGGAAATAATTTCTTTTCAGTGGGGATGTATTTTCCATAGGGGTCAGGGAGACCTAGAACAAAAGGGTGGATACCCATGATACTCCAGACAATTTTTGGAATTGGAGCATTAATATAAAGTAGAGGCTGGTAAAATGGGCGGCCATCGTTTACCACCCCCATGGATCCCCCCCCATGGCAAATACTTGTGTATTATACGCCAGTCAATCAAGTTTACAATGCTTAAAACTCGAGAACAAACCAGCTTCTTTGCTAGTTTCTTGGTTACCTGAGAAACAGATTTGGGCTATATATTTGCACATTATGGGGGGGGGGGGGTAAAGTATAGCAATTCAGCATGCAAAATGAATTAGGAACAATTATTCTGCACATTATGAACTAAGAATTGTTTCTGACCTCAAAATGTCCAAATACTTTATCCCCCCCCCCTCTTATGTGCAAATATATAGCCCAAATTATATATTTCCTATCTATTCTGTCACTTGTCTTTGTATCATGCTAAGCTGAAAAAACTCTTGAAGAAACCAGTTAGTTCTCAAGTTTTACACAACATAAACTTGAGTGAGTGGCATATAATAGACAAGTACCAAAATTCCTTCCCCCTACAGAAAAATAAATTCTAAAATTTGGAAAGCCTTATTGTCCATGGGGTATTTTTCAGGGGGGGGGGTAATACCTAGAACTATGACGTGATGGCACTCAGTGTGTCTAGAGTGCTACTAGATTGTTTCATCTATGCAGAATTGGGGCCTAGGAGTCATATGAGAGTAGGTGTGTATGTGAGTCTAGATGCTTACCCCCCCCCCCCAAAAAAAAAAAAAACAACAGAAACCCCCCCCCCGCCACACAGACTCTGGAAGGATTGAGTTCCAATCACTTTTAACTTACAAAGAAGGACAAGAACTCTTTTTAAACCTCTATAATGGGGTTTTCTGATTATTTTGTAGTTAGGGAGGGAGGGAGATGGCTTGAAGGCTGGATTTTAATGCCAAAGCATCCTAACACTCATTAAGCCTTCAGATAAATACAGAATTAGTTCTGAGGGAGAAACAACAGGAGGGTGAAGGTAGTAATTGATGTAAGATCCCAAAGTTGCCACCAGGACTTTTGTTTTGGGGGGAGAGTACAAAAATAACTAAAATATACTTTAAAACTTTAAAAAGGGTGCATTAAATTAACCATTTGAGGCATATCTCTCACTACCTTGTAATTGTAAAGCAACCGGGAATTTACATAAGAAAATTAAATTTTTTTACACCTCAAAAATATTTCTTCAAGCTAGAGAGGGGAGGAGATACACCAAAGGGGGAATTTTAATGCCCAAACATTCCAACTCTCATTGACCCCAGATTAATGCCCAGCTGAAGTAGTGCAAGAACTAGCTTCAATCATTTCAACCAGTCTTGCTGATGAAAACTCAGCATTAGAGAAGCCCCAATTGGCTTTGGCCTCCTCAGCTGAGATACAAGTAATGTCACCTAAAAAAAAACAATACAAGAAACTCCAATAAGAAATACTATCTTCAATAAAATTAGAAGCAGTTATAGAGCTAGCCTAGTCATTTATCTGACTACAGCTACTCACTTAATAAAAATGTGACCAGAGACAACAATTATTTGAAAAAAGAAAATATTGAAAAAAACAAGTCATAGTTGCTGCCATTTTCACTACTGCCCCATAAACAATTTTTTTTTTTTTGACAAATTATTTTTAAGGCCTGCTGTGAATTAGAAGAAGAAGAAGACAGGTATCAACAAAACTCCAGGAAAGAAGAAGAAGGAAACG
>NC_142803.1:5306577-5336541 GCF_049724085.1 Artemia sp. Qi Xiang Cuo
AATTTTTAGTAATCTGTAGGGATAGAACTACTAGCCCACTCATGCATCATAATTGTGATTCCCTCAAAGAAGAAAGTCAACACATTTTTAACCTAGAGAGTCACCACCAATAATTTACTTTTGCGTTATAGCTTAAGTATCCAAAATTTCACAGGGCTGTATGTCAATAATTTCAGTTGGCTTTAGCCTAAGCACATAGGACAATTTGACTGTTTTTCTTTTGTAGCCAACAGGGTTGCTATAACAACCAAATAAAAATCACCTGTTTTTCACCAAGAAAATAACCAGTATTTCAACAAAATAGGATTTACACCAAAAAGACGCGTTGGGCACCCTGAGCTACAACATTATGTTTTTCAAGGGCCGTCAACTGCTCAAGAAGGAAGAGAATTTCTGTGGCAAACTAGAATTCAAGCCAAAAACTGATATTGTGACCTAAAATCCTGTATCTGGACATAGAGAGCCTTTTTATTTATTTAACTACTATTTTGATTTTCTTAACTTTGCAAAATCTTTCTTTTTCTTTTTTTTAGGTTGGCATTGAAGAAAATAACCACAATAATCCTCTTTCGTCCTCAAATTGAATTTCATTTGCTTATGAGTGTTTTTAATCCACCTGCCACAGTTAGCATCCTTAATGATAAACATTAGCTTTGCAAAAGACCACTCAAATGGTTTTGATTTCTTATATATTTGTTATCTTTATGGAAAATTTTCGAAAGTCAAGTCTAAGCTGAACTATCAGACAAGTGGTGATAAATCTTATTTCCCTGGTTCCTTTGACAAGAGCCCTACTCTGGACAATCATTTAAATATTGTGATTTGGAAGTATCATACAAAAGAAGCATCTTCGCAAAAAACACAAGGGCCAAAGAGCCCGCAATTCTACCAGCCAGCAAAAACGGATGTCATCGTTAAGTTTTTACAGTATTCCTTTTGGGAACACACAACTTCACAAAATGTACCTGGTGGGATTGCCCCTACCTCGCCCCCTGCACTAAATTTATTGTCACTAGTTCTGTTAATCAATGCGTCAGTTTGAGACGTCGGAAATGAATTCTAAAGACCTAATTTGAATCTTCAAGAATGTTAGATCTAGTGCAACGGTTTATCTTTAAATTAACAAGGGCGATAAGCAGTGTAGACATAAAAAAACAAAAAAGGGACATGAAAGTTATTTTGATTGACACATATAGCTTAAAATACTTTTATGTGCTGTTTCATGGTTTAGCTTTTCTGTATTAGCTTTGTTGCTGTTCCCAGGAGTTTTTTCGAAGTTTTTCGTTTGAAAAGTATGATTTAGTATGTTTAGTCGTCCTGTTTCGTGGTTGAGCTTGTCTGTGTTAGCCCTGTTGGTTTTTCAAGTTTATTTTGGAAGTTTTTGTGTGAAACGTATGATATAGGGTGTTTTGTCGTGTTGTTTTATGATTTAGCTTGTTTTATGTTAGCTTTATTGGTGTTTTTAATTGTATTTTGGAAGTTTTTGTTTAAAACGTTTGTTTTAGAATGTTTAGTTGTGTGGTTTCGTAGTTTAGCTGGTCTGTGTTAGCTATGTTGGTGTTTCCAGGAGTATTTTGGAAGTTTTACGTTTGAAAAGTGTAATTTAGGATGTTTCGTGGTTAAGCCCGTCTGTGTTAGCTTTGTTGATGCTTCAAATTAAATTTTGGAAGTTTTTGGTTTGAAACATATAATTTAAGATGTTTACTTTTGCTAGTTCATGGTTTAGCTTGTCTGTTTTAGCGTTGCTGGTCTTTCCATGTGTATTTTGGAAGTTTTTTGTTAAAAAATTATGATTTAGGATGTTTAGTTGTGCTCTTTTGTGGTTTAGCTTGTTATGTTTCAAAGACGATTTTGAAAGAAGTTGTTTCGCTCTACTGTTTCGTGCTTTAGCTTGTCAGTGTTAGCTTTGGTGGTATTTCCAAAAGTGTTTTGAAGGTTTTTAGTTTGAAACAAATGATTTCGGATGTTTTTTGCTTTTTCTTGGTTTAGCTTGTCTGTTTTAGTGCTCACGAGGTTATTTTGGAAGTTTCTCGTTTGAAACGTATGATTTAGTCTATTCAGTTGTGTTGTTTCGTAGTTTCGCCTGTCTTAAAACGAAACAACAGTAAAAAAAGAGAAAAAAGAGAAAAACGAGGATTATACAAGCCAGTGAAAAATATGGACTAAAATGCAAATATTTCGGTCAAGAACTCCGCTTGATCGTCCTCAGTGCAAGATAATAACATTAAAATTACTAATAAAAATCCATGGATACTATAAAAACATTTCAAACCTTAAAACAAAGTGCAGCTAAAATTTTAAGACCCTCTCCATGTAACCGCCTTGGCTCAGCATGTGTATGACAACCCACACCATTTCGTTTTATTCGATAACACCTCCATTATTGCCCCTGTTAAAGGTCTCATCCAAGTTTTCAGGGAGGCAGTTGGGATAAAAAGTACATTCACCGAAAGTTTGCTCTCAATAGAGACACGGGAGAAACCTATTTAAACCCCGTTTATAATGAACTAATTAGTTTTGATCGATTTTGCTTAAATATTAAAACAAAATCAGATTTTGCAATTTAACCTAATCTGTGACGATGTTTTACCTGGATAGCGTTTAGCTTTTAAAAATGCTCTGTATAAATTAAAAAATTGAATTCCCATTCAGGACTGTATTTTTTCATTCAGTTACCCTTTCACCGTTACATGGAGAGGGTCTTCAAATTTTAGTTCGTGGCTTATATTATCTGTTTTGGTGTTTTTAGTATTTCCAAGGGTATTTTGGAGGTTTTTCGTTCGAAACGCGTGATTTAGGATATTTAGTTGTGTTGTTTCGTAGTTTCGCTTGTCTGTGTTTGCTTTAAAACTGTTTCAAAGAGAATCTTGGAAGAAGTAGTTTAGTTCTACTGTTTCATTGTTTGGCTTGTCTGTGTTAGCTATCTTGGTGTTTTCAATTATATTTTGGAAGTTTTTTTGTTTAAAACGTAAGATTTAGGATATTTAGTTATATTCTTTCGTGGTTTAGCTTGTCTGTGTTAGCATTACTGATGTTCCCAAATGTATTTTGGAAGTATTCGTTTGAAACATATGATTTAGAATGTTTACTTGTCCTGTTTTGTCGTTTAGCTTGTCTTTGTTAGCTTTGTTGATGTTTCAATGAGTATTATGGAAGAAGTTGTATATATTTGCTGCTTCGTGGTTAGCTTGACTGTGTTAGCTTTGTTGGTGATTAATTAAAAAAACTTTCCCACAAAATATGTTTTTCAAAGAAAAGTAAAGAACTCCATTAAACAAAAAATGAGCAAAAATCAAATCAAATAATCTACCAAGCGTGAAACTACCACAAATCAGCATCGACAAATAAATGAAACCAAAAACGAACAGAAATTACAATAATTAACCAAGTCAAACTCAAAACGAGCAAAAATTAATATAAGTTGGGTGCAAAACCCCTATGCCTTCCCAAGGCCAGAACAAAGTTTGCACTTTACTGAAAAAATATAAATGTTTTTACTTTTACAACTTTAATAAATCAAATAATATTAACATTTTGATTACTAAATATCAGTATATGTATATTAGAATGACAATGCACATTCATTAGTATTTTTTCAGCAAAGTCCAAATTTTTTTCTGGCCTTGGGAAGGCATAGGGGTTTTGCACCCAACTTATATTAATTTTTGCTCGTTTTGAGTTTGACTTGGTTAATTATTGTAATTTCTGTTCGTTTTGGGTTTCATTTATTTGTCGATGCTGATTTGTGGTAATTTCACGCTTGGTAGATTATTTGATTTTATTTTTGCTCATTTTTTGTTTAATAGAGTTCTTTACTTTTCTTTTAAAAACTTGTTTTGTGGAAAAAGGTTTTTTAAATTAATTTCTATTCATTTTATATTGACATAGTCTTTTCAAGGAAAAAGAAAATAATACTTTAAATCTTTTCTTTTTTTTAAGACTTTATAGTTTGGCCTGTTATTTGTACGCTGGAGAAAAATTTTCTGGAATTTTTAACAACACACACCCTTTTAAAAACCTGGACACAAATAGTACTGTTTAATTTAGTTTCATACCTCCTCTAGTTGACCTGAAATGGAAAACTTGATACCATTAGCAAAAAAAATCTGTTTACTTTCATTGATAGCTTGGATACGCTTGCGCTATTTTGATTTGGTTAAATTTTAAGAGTAGAAGTGGCACCGAAAGTTTGAACATAATACCCTGAGTCGTTCATGGGATACTGCTGAGATGCCTTATTGGGAATTAGCATTATCACAGTGCATTTTGATTTAATCTTGAGGCAGCATTTAGTTTTTAAACATAATGGGCAAATAGGAGGGTGGGCTTGGGAGGGTGGGAGTGGAAGGGGGATTAGTTGCCCTAAAATCACTTTTTACTATTAAAAAGGGCATCAGCCCTTTCTATTTTCAATTGAATAAGCCCTTTTCAAAGTTCCCACGACAACTCCTTTGATACGAAGTGCCCTGGTCTAAACAACAAAAACAAAAATAATACATTATACCCACATCGATCTTTACTATAAAAATGTCAAACCTTCCAATCGCTTTCGACTATTAAAAAGGGCACTAGGCCTTTAGATTTCCAATCGAATGAGCCCTTTTTTGAGTTTCTACGAAAACACTTTGTATAAACACCTTAGGCTATACGCCCCCAGGGCATAAATTACAACCCTTACCTTATGGGGTGTTAGGATGGCTGTGATCCTCTAAAACCAAATTTCCAGAACTTTCAACTGCGTTAAACAAAATGGCTATCTCATGATTTTGATTGGATGTGTTGGGGGAAATGGTGGGCGTGAGAGGGGTCGTAGTCACTCTCCAATCACTTTCACCTATTAAAAATGACCCTAGCCCTTTCAATTTCCAATCAAATGATCCCTTTTGAAGTTTCTACGACATAACTTTCAATAAAAATCTTATATGCCCCCAGGGCATAACTTACAACCCTTGCCCTGAGTGTTGGGGGGGGGGTCTCATTCTCAAAGACCTAATTTCCTGAAATTTCTACTACGTTAAACAAAATGGCTATCTGAAAATTTTGATTGGATGTTTTTGGAGAAATGGTGGGCGTGAGAGGGGGTTTAGTTACCCTCCAGTCACTTTCGACTATTACAAAGGGCACTAGCCCTTTGAATTTCAAATTGAATGAGCCCCTTTTGAAGTTTTACGACGACTCTATCTATAAAAACCTTATATGCCCCCAGGACAGAACTTACAACCTTTGCTCTTTGGGCTCTGGGGGGTTTGTCATCCTTAAGTACATAATTTCCTGAAATTTCAATTGCGTTGAACAAAATGGCTATCTCTAAACTTTGATTGAATGTTTCTGGGGAAATGGTGGGCGTAAGAGGGGCGTTAATTACTCTCCAATCACTTTCGACTATTAAAAGGGGCAATTTTGATTTCCAATCAAATGAGCCCAATTTGAAATTTCTATAACAACTCTCTATATAAATTTTGTATGCCCCAAAGCAAATCTTATAACCCTTGCACTGAGGGCTCTGACAGGGGTTTATCATCCTAAAAGACCTAATTTCAAGAACTTTCAACTACGTTGAACAAAATAGATATCTCAAAATTTTAATTGTATGTGTTTGGGAAAATGGTGGGCGTGAGAGGGACGTTAGTCGCTCTCCAATCACTTTCAACTATTAAAAAAGACACTAACCCTTTCAATTTCCAATTGAATGAGCTCTTTTGAAGCTTCTACGCTTTCAATAAAGGACATAACTTACGACCCTTGCCCTGAGGGCTGTGGGGGGGGGGGGGTTGTCGTCCTTAAAGACCTAATTTCCAAAACTTTCAACTACGTTGAATAAAATTGCTATCTAAAATATCGATTGGGTGTGTGTGGAGAAAAGATGGGCGTGAGAGGGATGTTAGCTGCCCTCAAATCAATTTTGACTATTAAAAAGGGCACTAGCTCTTTGAATTTTAAATCGAATGAGCCCTGTTTCAAGTTTCTATGACAAAGATTATAATAAAAACCTTATATGCCCCCAGGGCATAACTTATAACCCTTGTCCTGAAGACTGTGGGAGGAGTGTCCTGCTCAAAGGTATAATTTCCTGGACTTTGAACTGCGTGGAACAAAATGGCTATCTCAAAATTTTTATTGGATGTGTTTGGGGAAATGGTGGGTGTGTAAGAGGTGTTAATTGCTTTCCAATCACTTTCGACTACCAAAAACAGCACTAGACATTTCAATTTCCAATCGAATGGACTCTTTTTGAAGTTTCTATGACAACACGTTATATAAAAACCTTATATGCCCCCCTGGGCATAATTTACAACCCTTGCCCTGAGGGCTGTGAGGGTGTTGTAATCGTCAAAGACCTAATTTCCAGAACTTAAAACTACGTTGAACAAATGGCTATCTCAAAGTTTTGATTAGATGTGTTTGGGGAAAAGCTGGGCGTGAGAGGCGGGTTAGTTGCCCTCTAATCACTTTCGACTATTAAAAGGGGCACTAGCCCTTTGAATTTCTAATCGAATGAGGTTTTTTTGAAGTTTCTACGACAACGCCTTTTATAAAAAACCGTATATGCCCCCAAGGCATAACTTACAACCCTTGCTCTAAGGGCTGTGGGGGACTGTCCTCAGAAACATAATTTCTATCTGGAAATCAACTACGCTGAACAAAATGGCTATCTCAAAATTTCAATTGGATGTGTTTCGGAAAATGGTGGGCATTGAAGGGATTTTAGTTGCCTTCCAATCACTTTCGACTATTAAAAAGGGCACAAGGCACTCTAATTTCAAAGTGAATGAGCGCTTTTCGAAGTTTCTACGACAACTTCTTCGATACGAAGTACCCTGCTTTAAAAGTTAAAATTAATAAATAATACATTGTGCCAACATCATTCTTATATATCCCCGGGGCATAACTTAAAACCCTTGCCCTGAGGACTGTGGGGTAGTGCGCTCCTCTTTACTTAGTCCCCGTTTCTTGTCTCGTTCTCGAGTGTCCCCGTTCTTTACTTAGGCAGCGCGATCGCGCTGCCTATGATTTATACAACAACTTTCTATATAAACCTTATATGCCCCCTGGGCTTAACATAAAACCCTTGCACTGAGGGCTCTGAGGGGATTATCATCCTAAAAGACCTAATTTCCAGAACGTTCAACAACGTTGAACAAAATGGATATCTCAAAATTTTGATTTGATGTGTTTCGGAAAATGGCAGGGCATAACTTTCAACCTTTGCACTGAGGGCTCTGAGGGGGCTATCATCCAAAAAGACCTAATTTTTAGAACTTTCAACTACGTTGAACAAAATGGATATCTCAAAATTTTCATTCGATGCGTTTGGGAAAATGGTGGCGGCGAGAGGGGCGTTAGTCGCTACCCAATCACTTTCAACTATTAAAAAAGGCACGAGCCCTTTTAATTCCCAATTGAATGAGCCCTTTTGAAGTTTCTATGACAACGCTTTCAATAAGAACTTTATATGCCCCCAGAGCATAACTTACAACCCTTGCCGTTAGGGATGTGAGGGGATAGGCGATTTTTTTTACAGACCTAATGCGCAGAACGTTAAACTGAATTAAACAAAATGGTTCTATGGAATATTGTAGTCGATGTGTCTGGATAAAAGGTGGGCATGAAAGAGGGGTTAGCTTCGGTCAAGTCACTTTTAAGCATTAAAAAAGGTACTAGCCCTTTGAATTTCAAATCGAATGTGCCGTTTTTCAAGTTTCTACGACAAAGATTTCAATAAAAACCTTATATGCCCCCCGGGCATAACTTATAATCCTTGCCCTGAGGGTTGTGGGGGAGTGTCCTCCTCAAAAATATGCTTTATATCTGGAAATCCACTACGCTGAACAAAATGGCTATCTCAAAATTTGATTGGAGGTGTTTGGGGAAATCGATGGGCGTGAGTGGGCTAGTTGCCCTCCAATCACTTTCGACTATTAAAAAGGGGTAATAGCCCTTTGAATTTCCAATCGAACGAGACTCTCTTGAAGTTTTTACGACACCATCTTCGATAAAAACCTTATTTGCCCCCAGGGCATATAAGGGCATATGAGCCCTTTTTCAAGTTTCTACGACAAAGATTTCAATAAAAACCTTCTATGCCCCCAGCGCTTAACTTATAATCTTTTCCCTGAGGGTTATCGGGGGATGTCCTCCTCATAAACATGTTTCAGATGTGGAAGTCAACTATGCTGAACAAAACGGCTATCTCAAAATTTCCCTGGGATGTGTTTGGGTAAATGATGGGCGTGGGGCGGGGGTTAGTTGCCCACCAATCACTTTCGACTATTAAAAAGGGCACTAGCAACTCCAATTTCCAATCGAATGAGCCCTTTTCGAAGTTTCTACGACGACTCCTTCGATACGAAGTGCCCAGGTATGGAGAAAAAAACCCTAAAAAAAAAATAACAACACATTGTGCCCACATCGTTCTTTACTTAGGCAGTGGTAGCGCGCTGCTTATGATTCCAAGTGAATTTTGGAAGTTTTTGTTTGAAACATATAACTTAGGATGTCTACTTGCTGTTTTCGGTCTAGCTTGTCTGGATTAGCTTTATTGGTGTTTCCAAGTGTGTTTTGGAAGTTTTTCATTGGAAAGGTATGATTTAGGACGTTCAGTTTTTCTGTTTCGTGGTTTAGCTTGCCTTTTTTTTTACCGTTGTTGGTGTTTCCAGGTGTATTTTGAAAATTTTTCATTTGAAACACTTGATTAAAGATATTTTGTTTTGCTTTTTCGTGGTTTAGCTTGTCTGGGTTAACTTTGTTGCTGTTTCCAGGGGTATTTTGGACATTTTTTGTTTAAAACATGTGATTTAGGATGTCTGCTTGCGCTGTTTTTTGGTGTTTCCAAGTGTGTTTTGGAAGTTTTCCTTTTGAAACAAATGACTTAAGATATTTTTTTTATGCTGTTTCGTGGTTTAGCTTGTCTGTGTTAGATTTGTTGCTGCTTCCAGGTGTATTTTGGAACTTTTTCACTCAAAACGTAAGATTTTGGATCTTTAGTTGTGCTCTTTCGTTGTTTAGCTTGTCACTGTTAGCTTTGTTGATGTTTCAAAGAGTATTATGGAAGAAGTTGTTTAGTTTTTTTTGCTTCGTGGATTAGCTTGTCTATGTTAGCTTTGTTGGTGTTTCCAAGTGTATTTTGGAAGTTTTTGTTTGAAATGTATGATTTAGGTTGTCTACTTGTGCTGTTTTTGGTCTAGCTTGTCTCGGTTAGCTTTATTGGTGTTTCCAAGTGTATTTTGAAAGTTTTTCATTTGAAAGGTATGATTTCAGATATTTTAATTTGCTATTTCGTGGTTTAGCTTGTCTGTGTAACCGTTGTTGGTGTTTCCAAGTGTTTTTGAAAGTTTTCGTTTGAAACGTACAACTTAGATGTTTAATTGTGTTGTTTCGTGGTTTAGCTTGTCTTTGTTAGCCTTGTTGATGTTTCCAGGAGTATTTTGAAAGTTTTTCATTCGAAAAATTTGATTTAGGAGGTTTAGTTGTCCTGATTCAAGGTTTAGCTTGTCGGTGTTAGCTTTGTTGGTGCTTCCAAGTGTATTTTGGAAGTTTTTTGTTTCAAATATATGATTTAGGATGTTTAGTTTTTTTAGTGGTTTAGCATGTCTGTTTTAGTGTTGTTAGTCATTCCAAGTTTATTTTTGAAGATTCTTGAATGAAACGTAAGATTTACCATGTTTAGTTGTGCTGTTTCATAGTTTAGCTTATATGTGTTAGCTTTGTTAGTGTTTCAAAGAGTATTTTTGCAATAAGTTGTTTAGGACTGATGTTTCGTGGTTTAGCTCGTCTGTTTCAGCTTTCTTTGTGTTTCCAAGGGTATTTTTGAAGTTTTTTTTGAAATGTAAGATTTAGGGTGTTTAGTTATGTTGTTTTGAATGTGACCTGTGAGATCTTGTTTTATCTTGAAGTCTCTTGGCCCTTCTCTATGGAATTCACCTCCTGTGATTGTTAAGGCTACTGAGCACCTCTCACAGTCTGAAAAATATTATTTCCTGGGGAACTAACTAATTGTTTATTTTTTGGGAGGGGGTGAGATTGGGCTGGAGGGAGGAGTGGGTGGAAAGGGTGAGGGGTGGCTGAAGTTTTATTTTGATGGTGGTTGTTGTTAGGGGGTGTGTAGGAGAAAGTGATTATTTTGTTTCTTTTATTTTTTATCGATTTATTGTTTTTGAGTGTGTCTTGGAATACTTATGTAGGTAATCGCTATGCTTCAGCAAAAATTAATTTTTTCCCCTAGCGTAGTGATTTATATCTGTAATGGTTTATATTTTTATTTATTACGTTAAATAAAGGCAAAAGTCAGAGTTCAAGAGGTTGGAAGTCCCTTCCAACCTCTTTCTAAGATTTTGCAAGTTAAATATTTTGAGAATATGTGTTAACATGAGGTTTCTTGATGTTTTTAGCGGCTTGGGTCATTTCGTAAGTATAAATTTTATAAGAGCTGATGACTACCTCCTAGGGAATGACATTGAAGAATTTCGACCTAATCAGAAAGCCGAGACCAAGTGTATTCTAACAAAATATGTTTGTCTACAGTGGGTAATTAGTTAATTATAGGTCCCCTAGGACTGAGGAGGGGTTAAAATGACTCAGAATAAATACTTCTGTAACGGATCAACCATTTTTAACAAAAGAATTATCTAAAAAAAATTGTCTGAAATAAATAGAATATACGAAGGCACCCAGGAACACATTTCCCCTTGGAGGAGCCAATGAAAGGCTTTATGAAGGTTCTGGCATAGGGAAAGGTCATTAGGAATTTTGTTTACGCTATGATTAGTCTCGCTTTAAGTGATCGCGACAATCATTCCATCAAAAACCAAAAAAAATTAAATATGTAGTATAACTTGCCAAAACCTGATTTAAGCCACGAGCTTTGACAAAGAAAATTTATGATTCCTGAGATTATTCAGATGGTTCTCTGATCATTTTACTTATTTTTCCCAAAAAAAGTTGAAGCCTTAGAAATCGAGGACTATAAAGTAACTATAAAGAAACCAAAGGAAAGAAAGCAGAGTAAGGAGAAATCATGGGGAAAATGCTGATTGGCTCATGATTGGCTGCCTGCCAATATGTTATGACCCTTGATACCTTGATAGGGATATTATGATTTCTAATTTGTGACTGAATAACCCCTTTCCAGTTTTGCACAAACTTTTTTTTCTATATGATATGGTTGGAATAAAAGACAAAAATATTCCACAGTAAATTCGCAAATAATATATTACTAACGGCCAAAAATACAACACAAGTTTAAAAAAAAGAAAAATTTGGCCAAGCTATTAAATAAATAAAAAAAAACATTTAAGGTCACGCAAGAACTTCAAGAGGACCGAAACGCCCTTGAGATGGCATTCCTGGACCTGAAGTTAAACCTCCGCAGAAACATAAAGGGGAAGGCTCCCCTTCCAATGGGAATCGTCACCACCCGTCCCATCCCGTCACCACCTTTTGTAAAAAGAGTGACTAAAAAAACATCTTGTTTCAGGTTCTGACTGTCTGAACTAGGATGAATTTCACAAATCCCATGCGAGAGGGTCCTTTGTAAACGACTATAGTTATATAATACTGGAAACGAGGGTGGGAGTTAATAAATTCAGCTATTGACTTATAGAACCAAGTACCATGAAAACTCACATAATAGTCTAGGATATATCAAACAGCTAATAAAGGCTATAAATGATTTTTACACCTGGGGCTAGGGGACCCACCCCCTCTGCCAGATTACGACTCTAGTATTTGCTTTGAGATTCACAAGAAGGTAAACTACCTTGTGGCTTAGATGCTAAAGAAAAATAAGATTTTGGCAAAGAATAGGACGGTAAACCAGACTTGTCTATCTGAATGTAGTTCACCGAGGTCCCTGTTTCTACTAATGATTTTCATGTAGAAAATTGCTTTGCAAAAAAAGAATTGTAAAAATCGGAAATAGGCTCGATCGAATAATATATCATCCAATTTGGTACCTTTCAAGAGGTGTGGGATCGACACTACCAACTCACAGTGTTGACGATCGACATGGTCTGGCCACCTATTTGAATGGACAACCAGATCAGACGAACTGAATTCCCATACTGTTCATTGTTTCTGGCTCCCGCTCAGGTTACAGAAGCGCACTACCACTTCCAGCCGACCAAAATATTTTATTATTAAAGTGATGAAGCATTTTGTGCTGGAATCAAATCCTGTGGGATATTTTGTGCAATTACTGAGCGAGTTACTGAATTTCTTTCTCATCACATGTAAAATGAAACTCAGAGAGGAGAGAAAGTAACAAAATGAAAAATAAAATCAAAAAGGGTGAAAAAACGAGGATTTTGTCAGCCAGTGGCGAATCATGAAGATGACAAATACAAGCAAATATTTCGACAAGGACCTCCACCAAGTCGTCCTCAGTGCTAAACAAAAAAGAAAAAAAAAAGAAAAAACACGAAAATCTAACCTTTCGAAGTTTACCCTACAAAGACAGAACAGACACTGAATAAAAACCAGGCAGGAATCACTGAAAACGAATTTACCAAGATGATTGGGTAAGGATCTTTCGCCTTGCAATAGTTTTAGCTGGTCTACAATTTCAGTTTTCATTAGATATGCAAATAGGTTCTTTTACGTTATTTCGGGTGAAAATATTGATTGAGTCCTTCAAGATTATACTGTCGTAAATTAGGCTTAATGAAATATCTCCAGTATCTCTATTTATTGCTAAATTTTGGTTTATATATTTTTTTATCTCAATTACCTCTTTAAAAGTTTGTGGTACGCCATTTACAATTGATATTAAGGTTGCCTCGTCAAACAGAACTAGATGGGTCAGATTTACGAAAATATGCGAAGTCAATGCCGAATGAAAGTTGTCTTTGTTATTTTTTAATCTCAGGGACTTATCTATTGAAATTTTGTGCTCATGCAAACCTTCACCTAGTTGTTGATGGGTCCTACTAATGTAAAATTTTCCACAAGAACACGGGATTCTTTAGACACCACTACACAGTACAGGGTCTGTTTTATCCTTTCCTGAGTTGAAAAAGTGTTCAACTTTCTGTTCGTTTTTGAAAGAAACAGAGAGATTACGTTTTTTTAAAATTTTTCCAAGCTTGTCATCAAATTTCGGTATGCATAGTAAAATGATGAAAATTTTTTTCTCAGATGTTAAGGTACATGAATCAAGTAGTACAAGACCCGTAGTTTGTTCTTTTATCTTTTTTAATCATTTAACTATTATATACGTTTTCGTTTTGTTGATGATATCTTTTCTGTTTGGAAACATGGACAAGACTCTCTAAGAGATTTTTTGGCACATTTGAACTCTTCTGATTCGAATCTCCAGTTCACAATGGAACTCGGAGATTCAGGTAAGCTGCCTTTCTTGGATGTTTGGATTATAAAAACTAATCCTAGTCTTGAATTCTCTATATATAGAAAGCCGACTCATAATGATTGATATCTAAATTTCTCTTTCCATCACCCTCCTTCTGTGAAAAGAGGGGTAATAATCTCTTTAGTCGACAGAGTTTTAAAAATTTGTTCCCGTGATCATATAAATTCTAAATTAAATTATGTAAAGGATATTCTTTTCTGCAATGGTTACCCAATCAAACTCATTGAAAATATAATAGTTAGACGATTAAAAAAGATAAAAGAACAAAATACGGAGCTTGTACCCCTTGATTCAGTTACATCGGCAATTGAGAAAAAAACTTTCATCATTTTACCATACATCCCGAAACTTGGCGATAAACTTGGAAAAATTTTAAAAAAACATAATCTCTCTGTTTCTTTCAAAACCGAACAGAAAGTTGAACACTTTTTCAACTCAGGAAAGGATAAAACAGACCCTGTACTGGGTAGTGGTGTCTAAAGAATCCCGTGTTCTTGTGGAAAATTTTACATTGGTAGGACCCATCAACAACTAGGTGAACGTTTGCATGAGCACAAAACTTCAATAGATAAGTCCCTGAGATTAAAAAATAACAATGACAACTTTGATTCAGCATTGGCTTCGTATATTTTCGTAAATCTGACCCATCTAGTTCTTTTTGACGAGGCAACCTCAATATCAACTGTAAATGGCTTACCACAAACTTTTAAAGAGGTAATTGAGATGAAAAAATATATGAACCAAAATTTAGCAATAAATAGAGATACTTGAGATACTTCATTAAGCCCAATTTACGACAGTTTAATCTTGAAGGACTCAATCAATATTTTCACCCGAAATAACGTAAAAGAACCTATTTGCATATCTAATGAAAACTGAAATTGTAGACCAGCTAAAACTATTGCAAGGTGAAAGATCCTTACCCAATCATCTTGGTAAATTCATTTTCATTGATTCCTGCCTGGTTTTTATTCAGTGTCTGTTCTGTCTTTGTAGGGTAAACTTCGAAAGGTTAGATTTTCGTGTTTTTTCTTTTTTTTTCTTTTTGTTTAGCACTGAGGACGACTTGGCGGAGGTCCTTGTCGAAATATTTGCTTATATTTTGTCATCTTCATGATTCGCCACTGGCTGACAAAATCCTCGTTTTTCACCCTTTTTTATTTTATTTTTCATTTTGTTACTTTCTCTCCTCTCTGAGTTTCATTTGTCATGTATAGCCGGTGTGGTCAAAGAATGTATTTGCATCACATGTAAGTGTGGTTTCACTTTTGATACATACATGAATGTACCAACTTTTTTTTATTCATAGGTGAAACCGAAGGGAAATCCTGAAAAAAGTAATTAGCCTGTATAAAAAGCGACAGAAGCCAGAAGAGTTATACTGTAAAATTTCCTTAGGAATTCCAATATGAATATAATTTTGCAATATGATTTGTTCCTGAGAGATTTTGAACTTGAAGTATCATCTAAATAAAAATATTTATTCCTCCTTGGACCCATCTTAGGTCTCTTCGTATTTGAAAATTGCAATTTTCTAATATTTTCCTCTGGTTGTTTCAGAATTAAGAAGTTTTTACAGCAGTACCAAATTTTGTCAGTGTTGCCACGTTCAACCGTAAAAGCAAATATGCGAAACTATTTAATTAGACTTTATAAAATTTTTGTCCATAAAAAATCAAACATTAACTTAGTACCATGTGTTTTCAGCTTATTTCTATTGATTTTTACCCAGGTTTCTTTTTTTTAATTTGGCACCTGCACAGTGTCAGTGTTAGGGGGGAGCAGAAGGGGCACTTGCCCTAGAAGAAGAAATTTTAAGGGTGAAAATTTTCAAATAAGCAATCTAATGGTCAAATTTCAGAAGAAATTTGAACAAAATTTTCATTTATAAACAAAATTAGTTTTAATTTACTATTTAATTAATAATTATTTCTTTTATTTTTATGTGCTTAATTTGATTATTATTACTAGTTAATCGTTTTGTAATTTTTAAAACTTATTTTCATTAAAAAAAAATTTCGAAATTAACCAAATAATAAATTATCAATTAATTAAAATAAAAAATAATTAAATAGTAATAATAATTAAATTAAGCTTATAGAAATTAGAAAAATAATTATTAATTAAAAAGTAAATTGTAACTAATTTTCCTTATAAATGAAAATTTCTGAAAATTTCACCTGAAATTTGTAGGGGAAAGGGACGGGTGATATTCTTTCAATTTTCAAAATTTCTTAGGATATAAGTGGTTTTGTAAATTTCAGCTTAATTAATTCAAACATTCAGATTTCATTTTCTTTGCCCTTAGTAATTTTGTGTTGTCAGGGTACACAACACTCACGGGTTTCTAATCCTATATTTAGGTGCTTCAGGTGCATCTAGTTCAGGTGTCTTCCGGTGCTTTAACGAGCTGAAACGCTCTTAGTAGGATTTAATTTTTTTTTTCTAAAAGTTGATTCCTTTAAAGCCCACTTTTTCAGGTTTTTTTTTGTTGGACTCTGATTTTCAACGTTACCTCATCTTGGAAGGGATAGGTAGGGAGGGACGTAGGGGATGACGTTTTGGTCAGACCTTTGTGTTGATTTTCAATGGTCTTGGTAGCAAGATAGCACTAACTAAGTAAATAGTGGAATAAGCTGTAAGTTTTTTTTTTACTTTTGATTAATTTTTCACCGAGCCATTTAGTATGGAAGAAGTTGTCTAGAAACATCAGACGGGGCTCATTCGGGTGGAAGTTGAAAGTTTTAAAGTCGTTCTTTTAAGTCACTACTGATTGAAGGGCAACCAAACCTCTTTATATATTTTTTAGAAACTGCCCCTCCTTGAATCTAGTCCCCTCCAGACCTTAGTCTGCCTCCTCCCCCAGCTGAAATTTAGTTTTGTTAAAAATCTTGTCACAACTAAGATAAGAGTACATAATTCAAGCGTCCACAGGAGTAGGTCAGTTTTCTTTAATGTACTGGTACTATTAATAAAAAAAAGCTTTTCTGAGAAAAGTAAAGAGCAAAGTTGGAACTTTAAAAGAACAAAATTTTTACTTCATGGTCTATCTAACATATATCAATAAAAATAGTACAAATAAACCAGCTTAGGATATTTCCCTGTGTTTGTAGAATTACAGAAAACTAGCGATTTACTGAAAACACAAAACAACATAGGAGGTTTGGTACAGTAACAGTAAACCATTTGAGGACAATTTTGAAATAAAGACAATTATAAAAATAAAGCATTTTATGGGGATTTCATGATTATTTTGCAGAAAATTTCAAAGTGAAGCCATCTTTATAGTATTGTACTAAAACTATTGACTAGCTTTAGAATTTGTATCATAACTTGAAATTCTCCGTTGTATAGAGAGAAGAACCAGATTTTCAGAGTTCATATTATGGTTTATTTGTATTTTGTTTTGATTAATACTAAAGCGTGTTCTTGTTTTTACAATTTAAAATTGTATATTACTCACTAATGGTATATAACTGATGAGACCAGCTATAATGTGTTTTTAAGATAATTTTTATTTTATACTGAAAGTTAATGATATCCCAGCTGTTGTAAGACTATGAAAAGCGTTATTGATCAGATTGCTGTTATGACGCTACGTACTCACTTTTGACTCCTAAATCGATATTCTTTTTCGTTCCTTGGCTTTTGTGTTTTCAGTACAGTGCTAGTTTTCTATAATCCTACAAACATAGGGAAATAGCATAAGTTGGTTTATTTGTACTAGTTTTATTGATATATGTTAGATGGATCGAGAAGTAATAATTTTTGTTCGTTTAAGTTCCAACCTCACTCTTTACTTCCCTCAGAACAATCGTTTCTTTTTTTTAATTAATCTTTACCCGTTTCTAATTCAAAACACTGCGAATTAAACATCTCAGTCACGCACTCACTTGCAAATCCTGTGGACATGGGCGGTCATAAATCTTTGAATTATTTTTGGACTCCAATTGTATTCAAACGACTCGCAGAACTGATAGACTATCTAAATTACCCTTATTGTATGACTATCTTCTTTAGGTCTGCCCTAGGATGATAGACTATCACTAAGAAGATGAAGATTTTTTGGTCTGCTAGCTACCTCTGCAACCGGATTACAAACAGGAAAAAGCCTACGGCTTTTTCTTACTATGAATAGTGAAAGCCGAACCTCAGTATAGCGCTATACACCAGACAAGTAACTTTTCAAAAGATACTTGTATTATCTTAACTCTTAGTTATTATGTACCGGTTTGAGCTTTAATAGGTTTCAGCTATAACTGATGAAACTTACATAAACCCCATTTTTAATGAAGTATAACGATCTTTTATGTGGTCTTTGTGTAAAAAATGAGTAATTAAACAGCTTTCTATGATTATCCAGTGCCTCACTAGACGAGGTGAAAAAACAGAAAAGAAAAAAGATACCTTTTATGACCTTTTATGCAGAAAATCGTAGTGCAATCAGCTTTTCTCGTTTTTCAAGCCAACAAATGGAATTTGGTTCTGATACCCGTTCTCTAAACATTTGGTGAAAAGATGATGTAAATTGTGCTCGGGTCTTGTGTTACGGGTATGCATAGCCATGAAAGGATTTTGCTAGTGTTTTTAAAAATGGAAAATTATTTAGATAGTCCGACTATTGATGAGATCCTTTTGCAGTTAGGTGTAGAATATGAAACAAGTGCTGGTACTCTAATTAGTGCCCTGAAAGGAATTCTCAGCAAGGTTAAAAAATTCCGGGAGGTAGGGACTATGAATTTGAAATTTGTGAGCGAGTTCAATTCATATATCATCAGATCAGCTATTAGAAGAAACCGCAAATCTCCTGCGCAACGAGAATGATAATCTTGAAAATATAATTAAATTTCAGCAAAAATTGAAAAATAAAGACACAGTGGCTCCATCCTCCTCTGAAAATCGTAGACCATACTCTAGCACTGTGAAAGGTCCTGAAACCTTTAATATTGTTTTTAAGCCTAGTAGTAATAAAGGTATTTAGCATATAAAAAAGAGGAACCCCTAGTAAAAATTGTGCAAGAAATTAGCAAAATAATCAGAAGATATATCAGCAAATTCTCAGCTAAAAAATCAGACAAGGCCGAGAAGGTAAAATTATTGTTGAACTTAATTCAAAACAAGATTTAAACAATGCTCTTTGTCTTTTTAATGAAAATTCAGCAGCACTAGAATATACTCTGAGGGAAGTGAAAAAACGCCTGCCAAGAATGCTTGTGAACGGTACTCTTATATTTAAAAGTAAATCAGAGTGCAAAGAATTTATAGGACAAAATAATTCAGATCTAATAAATCTTGTTATTACTGGAGAAAACTTAGAAGTGGTTACCATTGTGGAAAAAGGGAAAGCTGCAGCGTAATATTGGAAATGACCCCAAAGATCAGAGTAGAAACTTTAAAAAGAGGCCTCAATTTTGGATTTTTGCGCCTATATTGCAAGGATTATATCAACCTTGTACGATGCACCAATTGTTGCCTTTTCGGCCACAAGACGTCTCAGTGTAGGGGTGATTTAACCTGCTCTTGGTGCATGGGTGACCATGATTACAATGATAGTTCTGAATCTTCAATAGCTTAAAAATATTTTCCTATTATATAGCTAAAAAATATTTTCCTATTTTAAGTATAAATGAAACTGAAAACGAATAGAAATTAAATAAACAATCAATGCAAACAAACATACAAAATATATTAATTTAAATTAATAAACAAATCTTACAACGAGTGAAACTTAAATTGAATATGCAAATCAAGCTTGAAACGAACAAAAATCACTACAAATAAGAGTTTGGGTATAACCTCCTTCTCTCACTGTAAAAATATAAAACCTACTGTGTCATTGGCGCTTTACAGAAAACCAATTTTATGACAAATATTTACTTTTGTACTTAATATTGAAAATAAACATTAAAATTATAGTTAAATTTTGAACTGACGAGCTTTCAGCAATTAATATCATTATGCATCAAATATTCAGTTTAATTTATTAGCTCCTTTTAAAGTTGTTCAAGACGAATATGATTTCACTACAAACAAATTTTTGGATACTGCCTCCTTTCTTAACTGTAAATATAAACCAAAAGCCAACTGTGTCATTGGCGCTTAACTGAAAACAAATTATATTACAAATATTTTCTTTTCCAGTTCTTACAGCATTGAAAATTAAAATAATATTACAGTGAAATAAATTATTGAACTAATGGATCTTTCAACAATTAATATCATTATACATCAAATATTCAGTTTGATGTTGTTTATACCTTCCAAGACTGTTCAAGACGCATATATTTCTCAGTTAAGCGCCAATGACGTGATAGGTTTTAGACTTTTACAGTGAGAGAAGGAGGTCATACCCAAACTCTTGTTTGTAGTGATTTTTGTTCGTTTCAAGCTTGATTTGCATATTCAATTTAAGTTTCATTCGTTTTAAGAATTATTTATTAATTCACATCAATGGCTATTGTATGTTTGTTTGCATTGATTGTTTATTTAATTTCTTTTCGTTTTAAGTTTCATTTATGCTTCAATAGGAAATTCTTTTTTTCGTTTTAAGCTTGATTTTCATGTTCAATCTAAGCATTATTCGCTTTAAGATATATTTATTCATTTATATTATTAATTGTTGTATGTTTTTGCTATGATTGTTTATTTAATTTTAGTTCGTTCTGAGTTTCATTTATTCTTTAATAGTAATTTCCGGTCGTTTTGAGTTTGTATTTTAAAATGTATTTGTATCTTCTGAGCTTAAGTTTAAAATGGCCTTTACTTTTCTTTGAAAAAATTATTTTTCTGAAATTTTGCTTTTAATTTTAATTAACATTAAAACATATTTTCTTTATTGTTCAAGCCAAGGGACAGTTATTCTAAATTAGACAAGACGGTTGCAAAAGTATTCTCCATTTTTTGATCTGTATCTACTTTTCGGAGTTATTTGCTATTTTTTTCTATGGGACGTGATTGAATCTCACTAGGTTTCTAGCTACCGCTGCAACCCGGATAATTCCTACTAAATATAAATTCAAGTTCTTGGGCCTCAAGGATGAGTCCTAACAAATAAATATTTCACCAACTGTTAGAATTCTTTGTCATATGAACCTTTCATGGCGTAATGGTTAGAACTTGGCACTTTGAATCCTGCGATCTGAGTTCAGATCTTGGTGGTGCATTTTATAACTTGTATCTTAGTTATTTTACCACATAGACTTCTGCCGTAATTCCTTTCTTTTCAAAATTATATTAATTAAAATAGGCAAGAGTTATTTCTTTACCATAAATCTTACTAGGTTGCTAGCTACCGCTGCAACCCGGATTAGGCACTGCTGCAACCCATATATTCACAAAAAAAATTATCATTTACTATGGGCAACAGTTCGTTCTTTAATATAATCCTTATATAAAATTTTTATGTTACCAAGGGCTATAATTCATTCTTCATTATAAATTTGTTAAACCCATAAGAAAATTATTTCTTTTTTACTATCTGTTTTGCAAAATGATGTTAATAACATTTTCTTCTACAGTGTTGTACACTGTTGTACACTTGGATACACGTAGAAAAATTATTTTATTTTGAAAACAATGTATTTTTGAATTACAAAAGGCACTAGATGTAGCGATTTCCCTACTAATGAGCCATTAAATATATCTCAGTGATTTTTCGGCGCCCCACTAGCTGCACAGAAAAACGAATATATCGACCAAAAGCTGTGTTTTCATGATCTACTATATTTAATTTTTCCATGTTGTGGCTATATTTACAGGGAATTTCTCAGCATTTATGGAGAAAATCCTCGATTGAATGACTTCATGGTGTTTACTATTGACCTACGTATATAATATTGATTTCTGTGCCCTAAGAATAAAGTGTTTTAATAATGTTAGTAAATTTGTTATTGATAAAAAATTTATGTACAATAAGTCTTTGTCTTCATCTTTTTTATTTCTTTTTTTACATATAGGCAGGGTTGCCACCATCAGTAGGATTTTACTAGATCTAGTAAAAAAAAATCTAGTAAATTTAGAAAATCTAGTAAATTTCCCGAAATCTAGTAAAAAGTCGTGATTTGTAGTAAACAAAATTTTTGCTATTTTCCATGAATTCAGGGAAAAAAATTAGGGTCTATTCATTACAAAATCTGATTTCGATTATGTTAGATATTTTGGCTACTATTGCTCTCATTTTTGTGATTTCGCGTCAACCCTATGGCTTAAAAATCTCTACTTTTCTTTCGGCTTCTTCTTGATACTCGCTTTGAAAGTCAAACTATTTAAAATCAGGACTAGTATGTTTGCTTAATTTGTTTTCAGGAAATTTTCCCAGACTTTCATAACAGTTGCTACATTTGTTAGTTAGCCTTGTCCCTTTTTAAAAACGCTGCTGGAAGCGAACTTTTTCCATACTTGCCCAAGTTCTTTCTGACTCTCTGCAGTTTGCCCCATTCAAGTGTTGGAGTAGAGAGACTGTTCTTGATTTTGTCGGTCATCAAAACTAAAAACCGGAATAGGCTAAATGTCTCGAGTGTTTCATCCCTGATGAAAATGAAGCAGCTTGTTCTCAGGTAGTCAAGTGGAGTACATGACTGGGTAATCCCCAGTAATTTGACTCGGGCTATCAAGAAATTGAAACATGTAGATTCCTTCAGTAGAATTCGACACTAGTGGATACTTTAAATTCGGATGAGGCCGAGGACAATTAAACCCTTTTAAGTGCGACTTTTTTTTAATTGTGACTACACATTATTATTTTCACTTTTCAATTTGTATGATTTGCCTGACCTGAAGAATATTGACAAAATGTTTTTTTTTTAAATAATTATTGTATGTTATATAAGTTTTCTTTTTCTTGGCAGCCCTAGTCCAAGTTGAGGTGCACTTTTTAATTTAAATATTTTACAACTAAACCGGTAGCCAATTCCGCCATTTCCGTTTTGAAGTGACATAGATTGAATTGGTTTTTGATTCCCTTGAATACGAACAAGAGAGAATCCAGAAAAAATTAGTTAAAAAAAATCCTAAATTAATTGCTTTCAAATTTGCGAGAAATCTTTGTAAGCAGCTTATCCCTTATTTAAAGACCAGCCCAATTAGTGTTTTAAAAGTGGCAAATTTCCTCTAAAAAAATGCAAAATTGAAGGGTTTAGATTTCGTACCTAAAAACGGAAACTGGGGGACAAATTTCAAAAGCCGTCACTTTCAAACACACCTCAGGTTCTAAGCACTCCATCGCCTTTAGAGCTTCGTGAATATGAGATGGGGCTGTTTTTATTCCTTGATTGTTTTTTTTTTTATTTTCAATATATCTGAGTTCTATGATCCAAAGACCATTGATAAAATTAAAGCCGGGCTTCACCAGAAGGATTTCCAGAAACTAAGATTCCAGACTATTGTTGGACGTCTTGGATACACCGTAGCTGGAATATGAAGCCTATCCAGTTGTACATCCAAATAGTAAAAAAAAGGATTTTTGATCTTACAAGTTTCCAGAGTTTTCAATCATACTATGAAAACGAAAGAAAAGAGGAAAAGAGAAAAAAAGAAGAAAACAGATGTGGAAATCGTATTGATTATCCTCATATAGGAGAAATCGATGCTTGATGGTGCACGCGCAAAAATTTTAAGAGCATCTAGTAAAAACAGATTCGGTTTAGTAAATTTTACCTCTCAGATTTAGTAAATTCTTCCAGGCCAGGGTGGCAACCCTGCGTGTAGGTGGTCATCGATAACGAGTAGTTACGGTAGATAATTAGGATTCCAAATTCTTTGCGTGATAAGTCAGGGTCACATTTTCTACAATTAATTAAAAAAAAACTTTCCGAAAAAATCAGTTGTTCAAAGTAAAGTAAAGGCCATTTTAAACTTAAGCTCAGCAGATACAAATACCTTTTAAAATTCAAACTCAATACGACCGGAAATTACTATTAAAGAATAAATGGAACCCAAAACGAACAGAAATTAAATAAACAATCATATCAAAAAAGTACAACAAGTGATAATATAAATGAATAAATAGATCTTAAAGCCGGTAATACTTAGATTGAGTATGAAAATCAAGCTTGTGACGAAAAAATACTTTCCTATTGAAGGACAAATAAAACTTATAACGAATAAAAATTAAATGAAAAATCAATGCAAACAAACATACAATAGATATTAATGTAATTTAATAAATAAATCTTAAAATGAGTGAAACTTAAATTGAATATGCAAATTAAGCTTGAAACAATCAAAATTCCCCACAAACAAGAGTTTGGGTATGACCTCCTTCTCTCACTGTAATAGTCTAAAACCTACTACGTCATTGGCGCTTTACTTAAAACCAATTTTGTGACAAATATTTTCTTTTGTACTTATCTCTGAAAATAAACATTAAAATTATAGTAGCATTTTGAACGGATAAGCTTTCAGCAATTAATATCATTATACATCAAATATTCAGTTTAATTTATTGCTTTTTTTAAAGTTGTTAAGGACGAATATAGTTTCCCTACAAACAAGTGATTGGATACTGCCTCCTTTCCTAACTGTAAATACAAACCAAAAGCCAAATGCGTCTTTGGCGCTTAACTGAAAACAGATTATATTGCAAATGATTTATTGGAAAGTTCTTGCAACATTTAAAATAAAAATGCAAATGAAGCAAAATAAATTATAGAACTGATGGATCTTTCAACAATTATTATCACTATACATCAAATATTCAATTTGATGTTGTTAATACTTTCCAAGACTGTTCAAGACGCATATAGTTTTCAGTTATATGCCATATAGTTTTCAGGGCATAACTTAAAACCCTTGCTCTGAGGGTTGTGGGGGAGTGTCCTCCTCAAAAATATTTTTTCTATCTGGAAATCAGTAGAGTAGTACATACCATTTTGCTTGAAGCTATAGGAATTACCATGCTATTTGCTTGAAGCTATAGAAAAAACATTTCCAGGGCATGTACCTATGGATTTGCTTGCCTTTCCTTGGTTCCTTTCCAAGCGAGCGGGGATTCCCCACTGGTTCCTACACATTGCAAAAAAAAACGTGGATGCTACACTCAGAATTGTTTGATTGACATTTGCAAAAAGGGATAAGGGATTCGCGAATTGAACTGTACGAACGATCTTATTTGAATAATAGGGAAAAAACAGAGCTAGATAACACTTGCGAATGGGATCGTATGAAGAGGGAGAAAAAAGGGTTAAAGTGATTAGCAGTTAAGGTAACCCTGAAGAGCATGTTAATTCAGGCAATTTGTTATAAATTTGGAACAATATCAATCTATGGAAATGGTTAACGATGATAAAATGGTCTTATGACTTGACCTAGCTTTACTTCTTCGATGTGTTCCGTATAATACACAAGTGGCGTTTGAACAGTGTTGTCAGTTTAAAATAGAGTCTAACGTTATAGTATACTAGAAATTTGATACTAAGAGAGATGTAGATGGCAAGAAAAGAATTTTAATAATGGATAGCTTTACTTCTTCGATGTGTTCTGTATAATACACAAGTGGCGTTTGAACAGTGTTGTCAGTTTAAAATAGTCTAACGTTATAGTATACTAAAAAGTTGATACTAAGAGGGGTGTAGATGGCAAGAAAATAATTTTAATAATGAAATTCAGAACAAACCTTAGAAATCCTTGCGAATCAAGTAGTAAGGTATTTGTGAGTACGAACCGTCAAGGATCATTATCACCAACGATCCTAACGAGCAGAGACATCAACCCCCCAAAGGTTCCCTATCCCCAAACTTGAAAGGCACCCCCTCCCCTCCAACATTTTTGCCCCCCCCCCCACTTTTTTTTGGATTTTTTTTTAATTTTTTTTTAATTTTTTTTTATTATTTTCTTTTTTTTTAACATGATATATATATATATTTTTTTTTACATGTCTTCGAATGAGATGAAACATACTTAAAACATAACAAAAAATCACAGTTACATTCTTTTGATTTTTCCAAGTTCATTTTGAATCTCTTTCGTTGAAATGCAAGAGTTGGAACATTTCAGTTGTGTTTTTGTCGTGGTTTACCTTGTCACAGTTACATTCTCTTGATTTTTCAAAGTTCATTTGAATTTCTTTCATGAAATGCAAGAGTTGGAATATTTCAGTAGTGTTTTGCTGTGGTTTACCTTGTCACAGTTACATTCTCATGATTTTTCAAAGTTCATTTTGAATTTCTTTCATTGAAATTCAAGAGTTGGAATATTTTAGTAGTGTTTTGTCGTGGTTTACCCTGTCATAGTTACATTCTCTTGATTTTTTAAGTTCAATTTGGATTTCTTACATTGAAATGCAAGAGTTGCAATATTTCAGCAGTGTTTTGTCGTGGTTTACCCTGTCATAGTTACATTCTCATGATTTTTTTAAAGTTCATTTTTGATTTCTTTCATTGAAATGCAAGAGTTGCAATACTTCAGTAGTGTTTGGTCGTGGTTTACCCTGTCATAGTTACATTCTCATGATTTTTTTAAATTTCATTTGAATTTCTTTCTTTGAAATGAAAGTGTTGGGATATTTCAGTAGTGTTTTGCTATGGTTTAACTTGTCACAATTAAATAATCTTGATTTTTAAAAGTTCAATTTGAATTTCTTAAGTTGAAATGCAAGAGTTGGAATATTTCGGCTGTGTTTTGTCGTGGTTTACCCTGTCATAGTTACATTCTCATGATTTTTTTAAAAGTTCATTTGAATTTCTTTCGTGAAATGAAAGAGTTGGAATATTTCAGTAGTGTTTTGCTATGGTTTACCTTGTCATAGTTACTTTATTATGATATTTCAAAGTTCACTTTGAATTTATTTCTTTGAATTGAAAGAGTTGGAATATTTGAGTAGTGTTTTGTTGTGGTTTACCTTGTCATAGTTACATTCTCATGACTTTTTCAAAGTTCATTTTAATTTATTTCGTTGAAATGCAAGAGTTGGAATACTTCAGTAGTGTTTTGCTATGGTTTACCTTGTCACAGTTAAATTATCTTGATTTTTAAAACTTCATTTTGAATTTCTTTCGTTGAAATGCAAGAGTTGGAATATTTCAGTAGTGTTTTGTCGTGGTTTACCCTGTCATAGTTACATTCTCATGATTTTTTTCAAAGTTCATTTTAATTTCTTTCGTGAAATGAAAGAGTTGGAATATTTCAGTAGTGTTTTGCTATGGTTTACCTTGTCACAGTTACATTCTCCTGACATTTCAAAGTTCACTTTGAATTTCTTTCGTTGAAATGCAAGAGTTGGAATATTTCAGTAGTGTTTTTGTTGCGGTTTACAATGTCACAGTTAAATTTTCTTTATTTTTCAAACTTCATTTAGAATTTCATTCGTTGAAATGCAAGAGTTGGAATATTTCAGTAGTGTTTTGTTGTGCTTTACATTGTCACAATTACATTCTCTTGATTTTTCAAATTTCATTTTGTATTTCTTTCGTTGAAATGCAAGAGTTGGAATATTTCAGTAGTGTTTTATCGTGGTTTACCATGTCACAGTAACATTCTCTTGATTTTTCAAAGTTCATTTTGGATTTCTTACGTTGAAATGCAAGAGTTGGAACATTTCAGTAGTGTTTTGTTGTGCTTTACCTTGTCACAGTTACATTCTCTTGATTTTTCAAAGTTCATTTTGAATTTCTATCGTTGAAATGCAAGAGTTGGAATATTTCAGTAGTTTTTTGTTATGGTTTACCTTGTAACAGTTACATTCTCTTAATTTTTCAAAGTTCATTTTTAATTTCTTTCTTTGAAAGGCAAGAGTTGGAATATTTATGTATTTTTTTGTAGTGGCTTTCCTTGTCACAGTTACATTCTCTTGATTTTTCAAACTTCACTTTGAATTTCTTTCGTTGAAATGCAAGAGTTGGAATATTTCAGTAGTGTTTTGTCGTGGTTTACCCTGTCATAGTTACATTCTCATGATTTTTTCAAAGTTCATTTGAATTTCTTTCGTGAAATGCAAGAGTTGGAATATTTCAGTAGTGTTTTGATATGGTTTACCTTGTCACAGTTACATTCTCTTGATTTTTCAAAGTTCATTTTGAATTTCTTTCGTTGAAATGCAAGAGTAGGAATATTTCAGTCGTGTTTTGTCGTTGTTTACCTTGTCACAGCTACATTCTCTTGATTTTTCAAACTTCATTTTGAATTTCTTGCCTTGAAATGCAAGAGTTGGAATATTTCAGTAGTGTTTTGTCGTGGTTGACCTTGTCACAGTTACATTCTCTTGATTTTTCAAAGTTCATTTTGGATTTTTTTCGTTGAAATGCAAGAGTTGGAATATTTCAGTAGTGTTTTGCTATGGTTTACCTTGTCACAGTTACATTCTCTTGATTTTTCAAAGTTCCTTTTGAATTTCTTTCGTTGAAATGCAAGAGTTGGAATATTTCAGTAGTATTTTGTCGTGGTTTACCTTGTCATAGTTACATTCTCTTGATTTTTCAAACTTCATTTTGTATTTTTTTCGTTGAAATGCAAGAGTTGCAATATTTCAGTAGTGTTTTGTCGTGGTTTACCCTGTCATAGTTAAATTCTCATGATTTTTTTTCAAAGTTCATTTGAATTTCTTTAGTTGAAATGCAAGAGTTGGAATACTTCAGTAGTGTTTTTCTATGGTTTACCTTGTCAGAGTTAAATTATCTTGATTTTTAAAATTTCATTTTGAATTTCTTTCGTTGAAATGCAAGAGTTGGAATATTTCAGTAGTGTTTTGTCGTGGTTTACCCTGTCATAGTTACATTCTCTTGATTTTTTAAGTTCATTTTGGATTTCTTACATTGAAATGCAAGAGTTGCAATATTTCAGCAGTGTTTTGTCGTGGTTTAACATGTCACAGTTACATTCTCTTGATTTTTCAAAGTTCACTTTGGATTTCTTTCGTTGAAATGCACGAGTTGGAATATTTCAGTAGTGTTTTGTCGTGGTTTACCCTGTCATAGTTACATTCTCATGATTTTTTTAAAGTTCATTTGAATTTCTTTCGTTGAAATGCAAGAGTTGGAATACTTCAGTAGTGTTTTGCTATGGTTTACCTTGTCCCTGTTAAATTATCTTGATTTTTAAAACTTCATTTTGAATTTCTTACGTTGAAATGCAAGAGTTGGAATATTTCAGTAGTGTTTTGTCGTGGTTTAACCTGTCATAGTTACATTCTCATGATTTTTTAAAAGTTCATTTGAATTTCTTTCGTGAAATGAAAGAGTTGGAATATTTCAGTAGTGTTTTGCTATGGTTTACCTTGTCACAGTTACATTCTCCTGATATTTTAAAGTTCACTTTGGATTTATTTCATTGAAATGTAAGAGTTGGAATATTTCAGTAGTGTTTTGTTGTGGTTTACCATGTCATAGTTACATTCTCATGATTTTTCAAAGTTCATTTTGGATTTATTTCCTTGAAATGCAAGAGTTGGAATATTTCAGTAGTTTTATACCGTGGTTTACCATGTCACAGTTACATTCTCTTGATTTTTCAAAGATCATTTTGGATTTCTTACGTTGAAATGCAAGAGTTGGAATATTTCAGTAGTGTTTTGTCGTGGTTTACCCTGTCATAGTTACATTCTCTTGATTTTTCAAAGTTCATTTTGAATTTCTTTCGTTGAAAGGCAAGACTTGGAATATTTCAGTCGTGTTTTGTCGTGGTTTACCTAGTCACTGTTACATTCTCTTGATTTTTAAAAGTTCATTTTGTATTTATATCGTTGAAATGCAAGAGTTGGAATATTTCAGTAGTGTTTTGTCTTGGTTTACCCTGTCATAGTTACATTCTCATGATTTTTTTCAAAGTTCATTTGAATTTTCTTTCGTTGAAATGCAAGAGTTGGAATATTTCAGTAGTGTTTTGCTATGGTTTACCTTGTCACAGTTACATTCTCTTGATTTTTCAAAGTTCATTTTGAATTTCTTTCGTTGAAATGCAAGAGTTGGAATATTTCAGTAGTGTTTTTCGTGGTTTTCCTTGTCACAGTTACATTCTCTTGATTTTTCAAACTTCATTTTGAATTTCTTTCGTTGAAATGCAAGAGTTGGAATATTTCAGTAGTGTTTTGTCGTGGTTTACCCTGTCATAGTTACATTCTCATGATTTTTTTTTCAAAGTTCATTTGAATTTCTTTCGTTGAAATGCAAGAGTTGGAATACTTCAGTAGTGTTTTGTTGTGGTTTACCTTGTCACAGTTACATTCTCTTGATTTTTCAAACTTCATTTTCAATCTCTTTCGTTGAAATGCAAGAGTTGGAATATTTCAGTAGTGTTTTGTTGTGGTTTACCTTGTCATAGTTACATTCTTTTGATTTTTGAAAGTTCACTTTGAATTTCTTTCGTTGAAATGCAAGAGTTGGAATATTTCAGTAGTGTTTTGTCGTGGTTTACCCTGTCATAGTTACATTCTCATGATTTTTTTAAAGTTCATTTGAATTTCTTTCGTTGAAATGCAAGAGTTGGAATACTTCAGTAGTGTTTTGCTATGGTTTACCTTGTCACAGTTAAATTATCTTGATTTTTAAAACTTCATTTTGAATTTCTTACGTTGAAATGCAAGAGTTGGAATATTTCGGTTGTGTTTTGTCGTGGTTTACCCTGTCATAGTTACATTCTCATGATTTTTCAAATTTCATTTGAATTTCTTTCGT